>NW_003298975.1:532227-691341 GCF_000151645.1 Tuber melanosporum
GAATGAATGGATGAGAGTGTGTTTTCCTGCATTTTCTTCTTCTTTTTCGCTATTTCTTTCTCTCTCTCTCTTTTTGATCTCGGGATCTCGGGATCATTTGGTTGGTGGACGGATTGACTGACTTAAATAGGTATTTCTCCGATGGACGGAATGCCGTAAGCTAAGGTGAAGCCTAACAGACGAACCCAGTTTATTAGAACAGGTAAGCAGGCTCTTGCATATTTTGCATGAAAACTTTTTTTTCGACCCTTTTTCACGAGCAAGATACGGTACCAGCATCGCAGATCATGATATCCATAGATGAACACGAAATGAGAAGGAAGGAACCCCAATTACTTGCTCCATGGCAATTCTCCTACAGTACAGCAACAGTTACGAGTACTGCAGCAATCATACCGTATCATATACCATAATATTATCGCAACTGCAAAGCATCACACACGACTCGGGGATCTTATTCCAGATACATGGTCAATGGGTTTACATACAGTACAAGTATCATACTGTACAGTACGGTACCTCCCTTTCCTCCCCCATCTTCATATAGACGCACTCAATCCACGATGGCCGAAATCTAGTGGGTACTGTGCTGTACCTACGTCTATAACTACCCGTACCAGCACCGGCACCGGGAGACTATATACAAAAAAACCATAACATCAATTCGTATGAAAATACTCCTTAGATTGCTGTGCTATACTGTGCTAAACGTCGCATCAGTACTGTACCTCACAACCTTTGAAAGAAGAAAAAAGAAAAAAGAAAAAAAGAACCCTTCCCTACAATCCTGGGATGGTAAATTGTTCACTTTCTTCCCTTTCCACCCCCATCCATCCATCCGTCCATCCATCCATCCATCCATCCATCCATTCCTCACCCCCCATCCCTCCCTCACCTTACCCCCAAACTGTGATAACTCGCACGAAATGGCTGCTTACCTTGGTGATGCAAAGGAGGAGAGAATGGAAGAGAAAAAAACTTTTTCCAACCAACCCAACTAAGCCTATCTGTCCCCCCTTCCTCCCTTCTCCTCCTCTCTCTTGCCACCCATGACCACACAGCACAGTATATACCCACTCCCCAATAAAGAAAGCTTCCGGCTATGCCCGCACCTAAACTCGGGGAGGGGGTCCTTAAAAAATCGGAAACTGGTGGGATGGAGATCTAAGGGATTAATTATTTGATCGAAAGATCATGTTAGAATAATAGGGTGTTGCAGAAGTTAGAAATCCTAACCTGTTGCTTTGAAGTTGCAAACCCCCTCCTCCCGATTGAACAAAGTGAGAATCAAGGTTTAGTTAGAGGGGAAGTATTTTCTGGTTCTTCTGATATACTTGTAGACTCTCTTTTATTTGTTGCTATCATGTTTTGCTGTTCTTGGGACATCATACCTGATAGCTACCATACTGTACTAGTACTTATTATTACTTACTCCCGGTTGCTATTGTCTCTACAAGACGTTTTTAATTACCAAAAGTTGGTTGGACTACCGGTACGCTTTTGGACCCTTGCTACCAGAAACAAGGATCTCGCTAGTTTCCGATTTCTAACGATCTCCCCCGTACGAGTACTGTACTCGTACAGTACTAGTACAGTAACATGCAAGTTCCGCTCCCCCTATTTTCCGGATAAGTGCATTTTGCACTTTTTTCAACACCACTATACAAATTTTTTTCTTTCATGGCGTAATGTGACCTGTCAGGTTACCCGAACACTGACTCAGCTGAGGTTAAGAAACAGATAGGCTACTCCAGAATATGGCTTCCTCTAGAGAGGCTATGGAAACCAATCGGTCAGACTTCCCTGAATCGCCTACTCCTGGTGGTGGGCTCACGGGGGAAGATCCTGGCTTCACTCAAATCAAGAAAACCCTTTATGACTTTTTGTCCATGCACGGGCTACCGAAGAACTCCCCTGCTGCCAAGGTAGTCACCTTGTTGGATGAAGATGACGTTGGGATGGCAGATATAACAACATACTTGTTGATACTGGGTCTGGCACAACAGGTCAAGGCGCTCATGGTTGAGGTGCAAAACATGGCCAAGACGATCCGGGATATCAAGAACGAAGGAGAACTGATCTGCGAGGGTCAAACGAAAATGGTTAAGATCTTGCAAAAAATGCCTGTCGAGGTTTCCAAGTCATACGCACAGGCCATGGCAGATCCTGGGACACAGACCCCTAAGAAGGGAGATAAGAAGAGAAAGGCGGATTAGGCACCGACGTCCCCGAAACAGCCAATCCAAAAACCCTGAGAGGAGACCATGAGACTGACAAAGAGGACCAGGGATGGGAGGTGAAAGGGTCAAAAAAGAAATTGAAAGCGAAGCACTCGGCGGCTAGGAAATTGTTCACGACTAGGACTCAGGTGGTCCCACTCAGGTACCAAGCCAGAGACGAGGCCAGAATATCCATTGTGATCACGGACACCCTGACGAAGTGCAAGTACAAAGCTCCAATCAACCTACAGGTTTCATCTATTTGATGGAATGGTATGGTGTCGCTAACTACTCTGGCGGGTTTTGATTCATCGCACTACACGAAATACCTAGAGAAAATGACCGAGGCATTGAACTCAGTGGTTGAGGATGGGGAGGTACAGTTCCTGGCTTTCAGGAGAGCCCCAACCGATGTGGATGTGCTCATCCATGGAGTGCCTTTTGATGCCATCCTGGAGGACGAAAAAGAATTATCTGTGGACGTCAAGAGTGCTCTCAAGCCGTCCCATAATATTAATGTTTCAAGCACCAAATACCTCAAGCTGAGAGAGGGTGATAGGGAAAGGAAGAGAGTGACGTCTATTATCATAAGGATACCGGAGGCCGCGGTTGAAAAGATCACCCCCAGGGTCCTGTTCTTGGGGAAATACAAGAAAGCCAACGTTATGTGACAAGCGAATTCAACCATGCAGTGTACCCAGTATTGGAAGTTTGGATATCCTAAGATAGGTTGTAAGCAAACCAATGACACATGCCCAATTTCATCAAAAGACCACATTGAGGAATCCCACAAATGCTATCAAACTGCCTGTAGGGGCTACAAGAAGAAAATACCAGATTGTTGTTATATGATACCTGTAAAATGCCCGGCCTGTGGGGGATCATATTCAGCCAGGGATGCGGACTGCCCAGAGAAGGTCAGGGTCAGGGAGCAAGCAAAGGTGAAATATGACCAGCGGATGGCATCCCTTGCCAATGCAGGAACTTTGGGAACCTAGAACTAGGCCGTTAGGCTGGGATGGAGGGGGACCGTAGAAGAAATGCTGGTGAGCGGAAGATCAAGTTTAAGATAGCACAGCATAATTGCAGGGGGAGAAATGATGTTTTTATTTTGTTATTTCATATTATTAGGAATTTTTGTATTTCCTTTGTATGTATTCAAGATCCACCCTTGTTTAATGGCTTACCCTTAAGGGTGCCAGGGTATGAGTGTGTTTTTGAAAAAACAGATAAGGTCAGGGTATTCATGTATATTTTGTTAAGGATATTGCTGGAGGTTTCCTTTATTTTGGTACCCAGCGTGGAGGACATACTACATGTGAGGGTTTTTGTGAGAGAGGGGCAGCTTTTAGGGCCGAGCTGCTCTTTGGGGATTATAAATGGTTACAACCGACGAAGCGACAGACAGAACTCACTTTTAGCTGAGGCTCTGTTCAAAGAAACGAATGAATCCACTTTGGTGGTCAGAGATTTTAATATACATACAACGTACGTGGACACCTGTAACAATCCCCTTTTAGATAGTTAGTTCTTGGCGACGGGGAACGATACTTATTGTTTCTGTCTCCTTCTTTCTTTGTCTTACGATAGCTCTAGGCCTATGCCTACGTTACCGATAGTACAAGACCTTTGTCTTCTATCGGAAACGCCTATCGTAAGCTTTCTCTAACTCGTCTTTGTGACGAGCACTTCTTGGCGTAATGATAACGTTGCAATAAATATAAAGATCATAAAGAGGTTTTATATTCATTAAGATAATAAGTAGGAAAAGTACTTAGAACAGAGCGTGAAGAACCTATCTTCCTCGGCCGCATCGACCTCCTTATATAGTATTCTTCCCGCCCATAGTCATGTGACCTAAAGTGGTCATATGTGCGAAACCCAATCATAACAAACTAATCATGTGACCAAAGTAATCACATGCTCAAAACCCATGACCTTATAGCGAGGTCATGTACAAAACTCATAAACCAATCATAATATAATAAACAAGTCATATGACTCGACTGAGTCATATGTGCGAAACCCATGACCTCATAATGAGGTCATGTGTAAAACATAAATCATATGCACAAGGCTTACCCGCAAGGCATACTCGCAAGGCATACTTGTCAGGCGCATATCCCATGACTAATACTTGAGCCATGTGCAAAAGCATCACAAATCCCACACATAACAAATCATGTGATCCTAATGAGTCATATGTGTGAAACAATAACGTACCTGTGACTCATAACTATGCGTTACGTGAAAACCCTTTCCTCGCTAAGTCACATTTGTAACAACACCCTTAGAAACCTCTCACATGCTGAGAGAAGACAAGGGGAGCTGTACATGCGTACAGCAGCCCTGAACGGGTATGCGATACTAAATACTCCCAGAATTCACACAAGATTTCCAGATAATCTGATTCTACATCGACTGTCGACTATCGACTACTCTCTGGCAAACGCTTCCCTGTTAGGTAGAGTAACGAGATAGTGGGATATTACATAAAGAACTGGATCAAACCATATTGTGATCTGCATAGAAATCGATTCTGATGAGGTGGACGTTGTGAGGATGGCGCGAAATTGGAAAGAAATACAATAGCGGGGGGAGAAAGGGGAACCTAACCCTGCGATAGAAACTATGCTCAAAGATTTCTACGATAACCGAGATGGTTATAAAGTAACTACTGCAGCGGCTGAGGCCATAGATGATTTCTAGGACAACCTTAATAGGTTGATCCATATGGTCAAGGAGTTAGCACCTATGAAAAGGCCCACAAGGTAGTCGAAGGCATGGTGGATGCTGGAGATCACAGAGTTAAGAAGTGTTTATACTACTACTGCCAGACGTGTGAGATGGGATGGAGTTGGAGTGGAAGACAGGAACAAAGCTAGGAGAGAATACCGGAAGGCGTTAGTCAAGGTGAAGCATGATCACTAGGTTCAATTCTTGTCTACTGCAAAGAAGAATGATGTGTGGACGGCACACCAGTTTATGAAAGAATGAGTTCCGAACAGGGTACTCGGTGGTCTGAGTAGCACACCTGAGTGAGCGGAACTCTTAATAATTGTAACGTGTTCGCAATGTGCTAATCACGTTATCGGTAAAGGTACGATAGTTGGCAGGTGGCCTGCTCTTCCGGAGAGGAGGCCAGAGCTGAGAACTAAAGGAGGCTTTGAGGGTGTACTGAGGAACAAAGAAGTAACCGTTCAACTAAGTATATTGAAATACTGTTTGTCGAAGTCTGCCTTTTCTATTGTAGAAACAGGCGGTCTTTAAATACACAAATCTGTTCATGTCTAGCATGAACGAAACTAATCAAAGGTATCAATTGATACTCTTTGGTAAAACTCCTTAAGTATCAAAGCGATACTTAAAACAAAACATAAAACAAAACTAAGTATCAAACGATACTTAAAACAAACCAAGTATCAATGCGATACTTAAAACAAAACATAAAACAAAACTAAGTATCAAACGATACTTAAAACAAACCAAGTATCAATGCGATACTTAAAACAAAACATAAAACAAAACTAATAACCAAGTACCCGTACCGGTTACATTCCCCAAAACAAAACAACTGTTTCAAACAAACAAAAACTAATAATCATCAAAATCATCGGCTAAAGAATCAAAAGCTTCAAACTCCGCCATTTCCTGTTCATCCCAAGTCTCACACCAGGAGCAGGAAGAAACGCTAAGGAAACACTTAGACTCAAAGAAATGTAAATCACAGTAGTCATGAATACCAGATTCGCGCTGTACATCAACCCAAGCATGATCACAATCAGGACAGTAGTCTATCCAGAGGATTTCGAAATAGTCTTCAAGTTGGATAGCATCGCGGTTCAACAACAGTCCAACAATCTGTTGTCGCTGCCTCACATTGAGCTCCACATAGTTTGACATCGTTATAGTATTCGGATGGTGCTTGGTGACTAGATAAGATTGTCGAGGGCCTGCTCCATAGCTTGATTCTCCTCATCGCTGCTTTCGAACTCCGATTCAAACTGTGGTGCCCAAAATCCATCTCTAGCTTCGAGTTCTACGTGCCATCGCTCAGTTTCTGGCATTATAGGTGTCCAGCACATGGTGATATAATTGATTGTTGGGGGGAGGGATTCGTTTGGCATGTTGTCTTTCCACCATCCGTTCACCATATCCATAGCGTGCTCAAGTCCTTCCAGCGGTTCCCAACTGTTTTCACTTGTCGGATATCCTTTCCATTTGACTAGGAACTGATCATTTCCATACCAAAGGCGGTGGTATCTGATTTCTTCAACTTCCCATTCATCTTTCTTATCGATGATGATAGGTGCAGGTCGAGAGTGGGTCCTTCCAGGAAACTTGGAGTTGTCATTTGGATGGAATCGCTTGACAGCTGAGGCGTGAAAGACTGCAGTATTGCGGTGGTACATGCGTCCATCCATCTGGACAGTGTAGTTCTCTGTATGCTCGTCAATGGATATGACTTTGAAGGGCCCTCGCCATCGGGGTTGTAGTTTCTTGCTGCGTCCGACATTGGTGATGAACATGTTACGGTGTACCATGAGCATATCTCCTGGCGAGATGGGGACATGTTTGCGTCGTCGTTTCTGGGCAGCAGTGGTGCTGTCGGAATCGGGCAAATTGCCTTCAACAGCTACATGCGAAGGCATCGTTCCGAATTGCTTGGTGGCGGTTTAGATGGTCATCAGAGGCAGGGACTGAGGAGTTCTTAAATAGTGTTGTAGGTAGGAGGGGGTATTGACGGCCAAAGACTGCCTTATATGGTGACATTCCCAGGGTATCTGAAAATCCGGCATTGATATATGCGGCCAGTTCAACTAGGGCTGGTTCCCAATGGGTTTGCCGTTCATTGATCATATTCCTAATTCCAGTCTTAACTTCGCGGATTTTTCGTTCTGCTTGGCCATTAGTCTCATGGTGTCCAGGGGCAGCCATAATGTGGTTTATTCCGAGAGAGGTCAAGGTTTGCTTCCCGAATCTGGCGGTAAAGCGGGGATCAGCATCACTGACAATAGATAAGGGGTACCCGTGGGGGGTAAACAGGTATCGTTGTAGGTTATTCCAGGTGTCTTTGGAGGAGTCGGTAACCTTCATTGGTATTAACCAGGTGTATCCAGAGAATCGGTCCACAGCTACCAATATGGTGTCATATCCAGTGGATTTGTTAAATGGTCCTGCAAAATCGATGGCATATGATTCGAATATTTCACATGGTAGTTGGAGGGTCTGTGCCTTTCCTTCAGGTAGTTGTGTTCGCTCTGTGTTTGCCTGGCAGAGTTAACATTGTTTGACAAATTCGCGGAAATCCTTGCGCATCTCAGGCCAGTAAACATATTCTGACGCATATTGAAGGTTGCGGTCCGCACTGTGGTGTCCTTTGTTGTGAATCTCGGATATGACATATTCTCTAATAGTCATTCCATTGAACATATGGCCCTTTGGTATGTATAGGTAATGTTCACTATAACGGGTACTGGTATAGACCATTCCGTTTGATATGTTGTAGGGGGCGAGGTCTCCATGCCTGGAGCTATCCATGGCTTTGAAGTAAATTGGGTCATGGCGGTATCCTGCTATCATTTGGCTTCGGAAAGAGGAGGTTAATTCTTCTGTGGTCGATCTAACATCTCGTTCATCTTCGATTAGGGATCCTCTCGTTGGTTTAATAGGGGCTTCCTCTTCCTCAAAGGTTTCATAGAGTTGACGCCGATGCTAGGGAATAGTAGGGGGTATGACCGAGACAATGGTCTCATTGTTGTATACTCGTAAGGGTCCACCATATAGCGGTCGTGAATCGATTATGGGAGGAGAGGATGGCGGGGCTGACTGTGGGGGGTGTAAATAGGATATTGCATCTACGTAGGCTGCTGCTTGTTCGAGTTCTTCGAGACCTTGGTATCGTGTTGGAACAGGATTAAGGGTATGGGGAGGTTGGGTCGATTTATCTTCATTGATCATCTCTTCTGCTCCTTCTATGGTGTTGAAGCTGGTATCTTTGGAATCGTCAGCAGGCATATAGTACGGTCGCTGGTATCTGTTGCCGAACTTTATCTCAGTCTGGTGAAAAGGGCAGGTGTCATGGTAACAGTGGGACCAGTGGAGTCTGCTTTGTTCAAGTTCGTGAGGAGGTGTGCTGCGGAGTGTGCAATTGTCTTTCCATTCTTTATCAATGTCTTTTCCTCGTTCTGTTCCGGCAGCACGGTACATGGTGTAAGAGAAAGGATTGGAGGGAGCGGCAGAGCTGGCGGTAGCCATCGATGGTTCTTGTTCATAGGAGGTGTCATCAGGGCTGTTCTCGCTTTGTCTTGTGTGGTCGTGAACAAGGGGAGAGTTTGCGAGGTCTTGATTCTCATATAGGCGGGAGAGAGCATCAGCTAAATAGTTTGTTCTTCCAGGGGTATAGATGATTTTTGCATCGTATTTGCTGATCTCGCCTATCCATCTCGTTATTCTTCTTTCCGGTATTCTTTCTGTTTTAAGATTAGTGAGAGGTTGGTGGTCGGTGACAATAGTGAAGGTATTGCCTATTAGGATGTGGTTGAAAGCGGCAAGAGCATCAATCACAGCAAGGGCTTCCTTGTCTGTTGTTCCATAGTTCATCTGTGAGTTAGTGAACTTCCTGCTGTGTAATGCTGCCAGCCTCGCTATTTCATGGGAGGCCCCTTGCCCAACCCATGCTCCAACTCCAACATTTGATTCATCAGTAATCAGCCATATTGGTTCTGGTTTACTATAGTTGATAGGTTGAATAACGTTGGCGTTTTTAATTAATTCCTTGATGTTGGTGAAGGCTTGGTCATGAGTGTGGGTCCAGACAAATTCTGCATTGCCGGTAAGGTCTGTGAGCGGCGCTGTTACAGTGGCATCGTGTGGTAGGAACTGGACAATATAGTTGACTAGTCTTAGGAATCGCAGGAGTTCCTTTTAGTTCCGGGGTGTCGACCATTCCGTTAAACAGGCTATTTTTCCTGGGGCTGCATGTATTCCTTTATCATCTATAACATGTCCTAGAATATCGAGTTTGTCAGCAAACAGGATTGATTTGTTTCTGCTAGCGTAGAATTTAGCTTCCCTAAGTTTGGTACAAACCAAACCTATATGGTAGGCGTGTTCTGTTGCGGTGTTTGAGAAAATGAGAATGTCATCAATGTAGACCCAAACAAAATGGTGGAGGTATTCGCTCAGGAGGTTTTCCATGATTCGCATAAAGGTGGCGGGTGCATTCATATCACCTTGTAACATAACTCGGCTAATGAAACTTCCGAAGGGTGTTTTGAAACTGTTGTAGCGTTCGCTTTCTGGATCTAACCTTGTTTGGAAGTAGGCATCGCTTAGGTCAATCTTACTTCGGAATCAAGCCCGTCCAACTGCATTTAGGATCTGGGTTTGGTTAGGGATAGCCGAGCTGTCCATAACCGTGTTTTCGTTCCGTAGCTTGAGATCAACAAAGGGGCGGATTCTTTTGCCATCTGCTTTGGGTTGAACAAACATAGGAGCGGCACCTGGGGCTTCTGCCTGGTAGATGACTCCTCTTCTTTGTTGTTGGTTGATCCAATCACAAAGTGGGCTTTTGTATGCATCAGGAATAGAGTAGGTGAGTTGGTTCTTGAGATTGGAGGGGTCTCGGAGGCGGATGTGGTGGTTCACCTCTCTCATAGGTGGTAGTGTTAGGCGGAGACAACCTGATAGACTTCAGAGTTGTCTAGGCCGATCGAAATTCGTTTTTATAGACGGAGATTGTCTAGGAAGGCTCGGACTTCACTCGTTTCGTTTATGACTACTAAGAGCGAAGTAAAGTAGGGTAAAGTAAAGTAAAATCGTAAGAACAACATTATATTGTTAAGGTCTCTTCTCCGTTGCTTGATGATGTCTAAAGCTTGGGAGGCACTTCGATATTTATATTCCGCGTCTGAGTGTTCGCGGACTACATCTGACTAACATACAACCATGTACCTTTTTCCAATATAACTCGCAACGTCGGGTTTTCTTCCAAGGTGCGAACACCTGGAGACCCTGAAAATCATCACACCCTCTTTGATAATTATAATATGACTATTTGGAAGTCATGCTATTTCCAATAGTAATTATCCGATGGTGAGAGTCTTTTTAGACAAATGGCCCAATTCTCAAGTCGAACTGTGTTGGCTCCAATCGTCTTCCTTGTCGACGAAGTGATCAGTTTCGTCTGCGGGTTGCATCTGCGAAGATAGTTGTTATTACCGACTTTCTAGGTCATCTAACTTCAACTCTTCATAACTCCATACCTAACCGATAGGTCTTTTCCGGAGGACTTCCTACTTGCCTGCAGGAAGCCTTTCCATAGGATTGGTAGATAATCCCTCGGTCGGTAACCCTGGGTTGCCGTGGGTAATAGGATTCTGGTTACTGTTACTGGTTTGGGAGTCACCCCTTTGGTTGCAGTATGTACCGGAACCTAGTTGTAACACTCCTCGAACTTCATTGGGTTCGATAGTAGTATTCTCAAGAGTTCCAGACTCTTCTGGTTATCGTAGGGTAGATGTGAATGTATTGGTCTTTCATTAAGATCCTTTACTATTCATCATCATCTTTTTTGCGCGAAAACGTCCCGTTACTTACGGCCTAAGCCGAAGATATCTCGTTCTTGAAGCCTAGCAACCTTCTGGGTAGTTGACGGATTCACTCCGTTATACTTCCCAGACCTAGCAGAAGGTCCCCTCTTATAAACCCTGCGAACAGGATCCGGTTGGACAGACGGCGGCGACGTATACGGTGTTATTTTAACACCTTCGATTCTGTGGTATAATACTCACAGGACGCAACTTAGATCGATATGTATGATGATGCGCGGGCCCCGTCAGGGGGCCGGAGGGTGGTGTTGGAGACCTGAGATTTCGATTTCGGGAGAGGTTACCCTACCTAGGGTGGTTCCTAGGTATCGGATCTCGGTATTCCTAACATGAACTCCCTCCTCTTAAGGCTTCGTCCCGAATGCCTTTTTTGGTACATTCAAATAAAATTTTAAAAAATTTAATTAAGGCAACTAATTATTAAACCTTAAACATTAATTCTTTAAGGACCCGATAAGAGTAGGGTAAAAAACCTCCCGTGTTTGCTTGGCCACGGCAGGAAAACCTTTTTCTCATCGTCCTTCCTCTGCCCACTGTGGTATTTCCGGGTTATCACGGTGAAATTCATCCACCATTTCTCTTGCGTTCTCCATGCCCGTGGCAGGTTCCCAGGTGTTCTCATCTTCAGAACATCCTTGCCATTTAACGAAGTACCATAGTTCATGTACCTCCTGGTAGCGACTACTTACTCTTTTTCGGTAAGAGCGTATTTCACTTCTTACTATTTTTTCTATCTCCCACTGTAAGTCGCCCTCAATGCCCTTGGGTTCTCTGGGAGGTTGTTGTCGGTTGGCGCGTACCGACTCCCTGTAAGGTTCTAACAGAGATACATGGAACACTGTGTGGATGTTCCATCGATCCAAAATGTTGAGTTTGCAGGCACTGTTTCCCCGTTTCTCCAAGATCACGAATGGCCCATATAGTTTTGGACTCAGTTTCTTCGACTTCCGACGTGTGGGAATGTTTTTTGCATTTAACATTACTTTGTCACCGATTTTGAAGTCAGGTTGTTGTTTGGCCTTTCTGTCATAGTATTTGGCCATAGCTTCTCGTGTCTGTTGAAGTGATTGCCTTGCTTGCTCATGGATCGTTATTATCCAGTTCGAATAGAGTGTGGCTCCTGGATTATGCGCCTTGCGTTCCTTTATCCATTCGGTTTGTGGGTGGAAACCATAGTTTGCATAGAAAGGGGTTAGTCCATGTGCATTGGTTGTCGAGTTATTATAAGCATGTTCGGCTAACGGTAGGAGCTGGTACCAGTCATCCTGATCATAGTTGACGAAACTTCGCAAGTAACCTTCCAGCACTTGGTTGGTTCGCTCAGTTTGTCTATCTGTTTGGGGATGATATGCTGTAGACATCCTTCTTTTTATACTTAGTGTTTTGCACAAGGATTCCCAAAATTCTCCAGCGAACTTGGAATTCATATCCGAGACAATTTCTGTTGGTAAGCCATGTAGCTTCCATATTTCTTTTGTAAAGGCTGTAGTCACGTCCTTTGCAGTAGCTGTTCCTTCTAATTCGATAAAGTGGGCCATTTTTGTAAACCGGTCGACCACTACCATAATTTGGGTACAGCCTTGACTTTGTGGTAATTGTGTAATGAAGTCGACTGATATTGATGCCCATGCTGCATATGGTACTGATAGTGGTTGTAGTAGACCGTATTTCGCATGTCGTGGGGATTTGTTGTGTTGACAATCATCGCACGACCATACGTAATCGTTTACCCAATTTGCCAATCCCTTCCAATAGAAGTCCCTCATAATTATCTCAAGGGTTTTTTCTTGTCCAAAGTGTCCTGCTATCTTAGCATCGTAATATCCTTCAGCTATTGTCGTATAAAGGTCTTGGTTATTTGGTACAAATAGTCTTTGTTTGTAGTAGAGCAATCCATCGGATAGGGTCCAATCTTTTGGGAAAGGTTTGTCATTGTCTCGTAGTTTTTCTAACTCATTTCTTCTCTTAAGCCAATCTCTATCTTCCGTAATGGCTTTTTGGATCTGTTCCAAGAATTCCGGATTGAATTGTTTGAGTTTCTTATGGGCTAGTATCAAGCTAGTCATGAGGGTTCGTTTAGGTATTTCGGCTGTGCCATATCAGTGTATATTCTGTTCCACTGAGGCATGTAACTGGCTGACTACTGGCTCCAATTCCCGGATCGTAATAGCCCTTGTTGCGATGTCCGTACTGCCGAATCCCGACGCACCCCTTTCGGTATCTTCTAGATTGTCTATTTCCATCATATCTGCAGTATTAATTTTTTCTATCACTAGCTGGGCAATTCGGTCGCCAGCTTTAATGTGACAGTCTGCGTCTTGATGATTGAATAGTAATACCTTGAGTTCGCCGGTATAATCCGCGTCGCATTACTCCAGCACCTGTAGAAATACCGCTTTTGACTGCTAGTCCACTTCTAGGAGCAATTCTTCCATAGGTTCCAGTTGGGATTCCGATTGCGATTCCAGTTGCCACAACTAATTGTCCCCGTGCTGGAATTATATCCTCCTGCATCGCGTAGAGATCATGTCCCGCTGCCATCCGTGAACCCTTGGTTGGTAGCCTTGCTCTTGTATCTAACCGTTTTACTCGAATCACGGAGTTTGAGTTATTCCAGTTTGCTGTTTCCTGTATATCACCTGTGCTTATTTCAACCAGTGAGCCACCTGCTATTAAGCATATTTGAATTTCCCTTTTTGTAGTTCTTGTTACGGAACTGATTTGGAAATATTCGGGTTTTAATATCGCCTGTTCGCGATGTGCAGCTCCCCCGTCAGAACGGTACTCCGGCCGTCTGCTGAGTGCATCAGGTTTACCTCCCTTTGTGCCTGGACGGTAGACAATCCTGAAGTTGTAGTCTACCAACTTCTGTGCCCAACGGATTTGGCGTCCGCTCCAGACCTTCGAGGTAAGGAAATATTGCAAGTTTTGGTGATCGGTATAAACCGTTATGGGCTTTTCGGTTCCGACAAGGTATTGACGCCATTCTTTGAATGCTTCTAGTATTGCCAACAGTTCCTTATCATGGATCTCGTAATTTCGCTCTGCGGAATTTAGTTTGCGGGAGTGAAAAGCCACTGGATGCAGTCTTTTTTCCACAAACTGGGAAAGGATGCAACCCAAAGCGAAAACACTGGCATCCGTTTCCACCACCTTTTCTCTTTCTGGAAAAAAATGGTGTAAGATTGAGGCCGAAGTAAACCTTCTTTTAAGCTCCTGAAAGGCCTTTTCTTGTTCCGGACCCCACTGGAACTTCTTAGGGTCACCTTTCAATGTTTCTGTAATTGGAGCACAAATCTTTGAGAAGTTTTCTATAAATTGTCGGTAGAAGTTTGCAAATCCTTGGAATATTTGAACTTCCTTGACCGACGTAGGTGACCTCCAGTTTAACACTGAATCCACCTTTCGGGTACTTATAGATACCCCATCGACAGCTACCATGTAGCCTAAGAATTCCACCTCTTTAACGTGGAAAAAGGATTTCTTGATTGAAATCGCGAGTTGAAAATCTGTAAGTCTTTGTAACACTTTGGTTACTAGCTTGATATGTTCCTTCTCGTTTTTTGAATAGATGAGAATATCGTCCAAATAACATACGACCCCTTGGTCTAGGAATTCCCGGAGGACTTCATTCATCATGTCCTGAAATGTAGCTGGAGCATTGGCTAATCCAAACGGCATGACCTTATATTCATAGTGTCCATAACGCGATCGGAAAGCTGTTTTCCATTCATCCCCTTTTTTAATTCGGATGAGGTTGTAGCCATCTTTTAAATCGATTTTTGAAAAGATACTAGCTCCTGCTACCCCCTACCAGTCGTAATCTTCTATCTGCTTTTGGTGTAAACAGGATTGGAGCACCGAAAGGTGATTGACTTTTCGTGATCTTTCCTTCCCGTAACATTTGGTCAAGGTATTCTCGTAACAACTTAAGTTGTTTGTCAGACAGAGGATAAATGGATCCCCAAGAGGGTTTTGCTTCTTCGACTAATTTAATTTCATGGTCGAAGGTTCTCCTAGGTGCTAACTTTGCTGCAGTTTGGGGGAGAAATAGCTTTTTAAATTTCCAGTAGTGTTTTGGGACAGAATCGAAGTTGATTTCGTTAGGATCCTCTATAGTTCCAATTCTTCCTACTTGGATCGCATTTTCATCCCAGGCTACTGTCTCATCATATTCGAACATATCTGCAATTCCTTCATCTTCTTCTTCCACGCAGTTCTTGCATTTGGAGTTTTTGAATTCCCACTTTGCGGGTTCTCCAAAGTTGGATAAGGGGTGTTCTGAATGCCACCATCCGAAAGGGATTATCATCCCGTAATCGCCTGCTGCTGCGATTTCGCACGCAACTTCAGACATATGTTTGTTGCAACCTATTTCAAGCCAAATAGGGTGCGTATAAAATTTTCCTCCGGACAGAGTTGATACTCCATCAAAGCCTTGAATATTGACCGGATTCGGTCTCTCTGTGAATGGGATTCGTACTTCCTTTACGAGTTCTTTGTTGATCAGGAATACGTTGGATCCTGAATCAAGTAGTATTCTTATTTGGTAGTGCTGACATTTTGGGTTTATAATGTGAATAAAAGCATGTCCCTCAGGACAGTTATATCTTGTAGGTTTTGGTGCACTAAAAGCGCGTTTCTTTGGATGAGGTGTCGAACCGTCGTTTTGTCGTTTCGACATGTCTAAGGTGTGATAACAACTAGGGTGTTTGTTACCGCGCCTGCACAGTTTCGACCATTTAGGTCTCCTCAGACAAACTTTGTTTCCCTTTGGTATATTGGGCAGCCCACTACTAGCGGTCTTTACCTCCTGCCGAGGGGTTCCCATACCTTCCACTTTATACTTCCTGTGGAACCAATCTAGGGGGTCTCTGCCATCGTCCAGATATCATGGAAACAAAGGCCGGGTGCGTAGGGCTGGTCGGCTGTCTCTTTGATAACCTTCCCGGGCTTATTCTCCACTCTCGCTTAACTGTAGACAGTGTCCTCATTTTATCGAGTTCCGTTTGGTACCAGCGCGGCACCTAAGAAGCAGTAACTAAAGGTAAGGTCTAGAGCTCTTGTACCTATTTCTCGTATAGATCGAAGATGTGCTTCGCTCATCCTCTAGATCCTTCATCTTAGCCCTACTGTCGCTCCCTTTGGAACCCTTGGTGCTGTCTGTTTCCTGTCTAGGCTTTGGTCCTTATCGGAGACCTTTCAGTATCCAGGTCACGTGCCTGACTACCCTAATGTTCATGCATTAGGTCATTAGACTAAGCTTGTGTCACTCTCTTGGGAAGCATAGCGGCGCTGCCAATGCGTACATTGTTCTTTATTAATCCCCTTGTCCTTGCGGCAAGAAGAACGCGTGTACTCCCACTCAGATCATGATCGCAAGGTCGTTTTCTTCGCTTCGACGTCCCCTTAATTTGCCGTTGATTTCGATTCCTAGAGAGTATATCTCTTCTAGACTACCTGAACACCGTAGTTGTCGGTACTAATGAGATGACTTAAGTCATCTCTTCGTCATCGCCGAGTTCCCAGAGTTTATTACCTCTTGGAACTTGGGCGGTGGAAATCTTTCTGGGACGGTTGACTGTTGCCACCCTTCTAGGCCTTAGTGCCTTGAATGGTCGGTCATCTGCCCTTGTTCTAGATACCTGAATTTGTCCCCAGCAGGTTTTGTAGTCGTGATTTTTCTTACCACAACGCGTACAATTGCCATCCCGCTTTCTTTCATCGATAGTTGACTGAGGGATTCCTTCATGGGCAGTTTTGAAGTTTGTGTGTGTTAACTTCGTAGTTCCAGCAGATTTCTTTACCGGTTTATTGGTTTCCGATCCCCGTTATCTTTTCTTGCAGGGACCACCTCCTTTTATGAAGGGTTTCTCCCTTTTTGTTTGAATTTTGTCCGCAGGTTTCTTATCTGAAGACGTCCTTACGGGTTTTGATTTGTCCCGGTCTAGGTGGTCCCGTTCCTGTTGTTCCTCCTCATCCCTTCCTGCTTCCCGGACTGCTTTTTCCCATTCGGCATCGGTATCAAATTTGTTTAAGGAGAGTCGCCACCTAACCTTGGAGGGCAATTTCCTATCACATGCCATTCGCCAGGCTGGTCCCGTTAATCGGGCGTGGAGATTAAGATTATACATTTTCCCCATGAAGGTCTGAATATCGTTTTTGTACTCCACAGATTCCATATCCCGTATGGCCTTTCGTCCTTCTTCGAGAGGGGCGTATCGACTAGTGAATTCATGCTCAAAGCGAGTCCAGGAAGATAGTTCCGGATCTTGTTCTTCTCCTCGGAGACCATCCATTGCGCATCGGTACCATACAGCGATTGGGCTGACCTGATCCCCTTTTGTCCTTCCCAAGGCGTAAATGATGCGTTCTCGATCATCATCCCAGATTCTTGGGTTCCGTTCGAAGTAGTCTACACATTAGGTCAACCAATGGTAAATACATTGACTGGCCTTTGCTTCGAAAAATGGGGGCGGGTCTGCCGGTCGTTTAACTGTTTGAGCCAATGCTTCTGCAAGTACGTCAGCTGTTCCACGCTGTTCGGGGGTTAATCCCCGCTTGAATCTGGATGGCCCTCCTCCACGTTTCCCTTTGTTTCCATCGTCATCTCCATCATCACTTCCATCATCCGGGTCGCCACCCGGTATTAGAAAGGTTGGAGGTTCTCCTTATCTTTGTTTCCCCTTGTCTCGAGAAGGGATTTCTTCAGGTTCCCCTTGTTCTGCAGTCTCTTCCCATTCCTCTGGGACTGATTCCAACAAAGCGTGCCGACCACCTGGTTGTCCGCTATATAGTGCCTTAAGCTTGTTAAGAACTAGTGATAGGGTATCGGATATGTGGGTTTGGTCTTTTTGGATGGTACGGGTAAAGTCACTAACCGTTCTGAGTCCCTATCTTGCCTTGCGGACAAATAGGATATCAGGGTTCACATTGCAGTATTTTGCTGGGTCTGTTGTACTCTGAACTCTTGGAAGGCACGTTCCAGGGTGAGGTCTCGTTTTAGAGCTTCTCGCTGCAGTTGGGTGGTTACTCCTTCGTGATGTTCTTGCCGTGCATCTTGTGCAGCCAACTTGGCGGCAATTTCCCTATTGATCCTTTCTTGGATTTCTCGAACATTTACTTCTACCATTGTACGCTGACGTAACATAATAGCAATGTCATTGTCGTGTATATCTTGTCCTTCCAACAATCGTTGCTGGACAGCTATCAGTCCTCGTGCATTGGTTTGAGAATCTGCTGATAGCGTGTCAAATGCAATATTGGCAGTATCAATACTGGTTGATATGTCTTGTCGGATTTGACCTATGATAATTCCTACCCTAGCGGCAAGTCTTGCGAGATCTGCTGCATGGGTATTTGGACGTGGTGTGGTAGATCGTGAAGCAGGAGAAGGGGCTCTTGAGGATGGAGGGACACTGTGAGCCCTGCCCTCTTGTCCTCCAATAGGTTTCCGAAGAGTGGGAGGAAGTGAGGAAGAATGGCTGAAACTTGTAGAGTGATCATCTCCTGAGGTATCCATTGGTTCTCCTGGGAGGATCTGCTTAGGAGGTTGAGCCATCTCTCTTGCTCGTTTGCGAGCTTCTTTTTCTCGTAGGCGGACTATGAAGCCCGCGTTTTGGGACGTTTCCGTTTAAGTAGAATATGCGGCGGGACACTTGGTGTCCTGGCCGCGTCGTGCGGTAGGAGGAGATAGATTTTAAAGAGAGTTCGGATGAGTTCCGAGTCTCCACGCTAGAGGTATAGTAGCAGAGAATCTGCTGCTAAGAGAACTTTCCTCACTGGTATCCCAGTCAAGGAAGGGTTTCCAACTGAATTCTGGTCCGTACCAGGTTTCGTATATTTTTTGGAATTGTTCCTCCGTAGGAACTAGGTTGGGGTCAGTATACTACGAAGGAGCTTCTTGTAACAGAAATGGCACTTCTGAAAGCTCGAACTGGCTAGAAAACACTTGACCAATAGATGATAAGTGAATCTTAGTCGGTGGTTCGAAAATTGAATTGGTTCAGGATAGTTCTCCAACGGTATCTAGGCCGACCGTAGTATTAAGTACTTCACTGAAAGAGTGAATCGAATACATGCAAGTGGTAACCGATTAGAGAGCCTTGGTAACAAGGAGATCTAACAATATACTGTTAGGCGGAGACAACCTGATAGACTTCAGAGTTGTCTAGGCTGATCGAGATTCGTTTTTATAGACGGAGATTGTCTAGGAAGGCTCGGACTTCACTCGTTTCGTTTATGACTACTAAGAGCGAAGTAAAGTAGGGTAAAGTAAAGTAAAATCGTAAGAACAATATTATATTGTTAAGGTCTCTTCTCCATTGCTTGATGATGTCTAAAGCTTGGGAGGCACTTCGATATTTATATTCCGCGTCTGAGTGTTCGCGGACTACATCTGACTAACATACAACCATGTACCTTTTTCCAATATAACTCGCAACGTCGGGTTTTCTTCCCAGGTGCGAACACCTGGAGACCCTGAAAATCATCACACCCTCTTTGATAATTATAATATGACTATTTGGAAGTCATGCTGTTTCCAATAGTAATTATCCGATGGTGAGAGTCTTTTTAGACAAATGGCCCAATTCTCAAGTCGAACTGTGTTGGCTCCAATCGTCTCCATTGTCGACAAAGTGATCAGTTTCGTCTGCGGGTTGCATCTGCGAAAATAGTTGTTATTACCGACTTTCTAGGTCATCTAACTTCAACCCTTCATAACTCCATACCTAACCGATAGGTCTTTTCCGGAGGACTTCCTACTTGCCTGCAGGAAGCCTTTCCATAGGATTGGTAGATAATCCCTCGGTCGGTAACCCTTGGTTGCCGTGCGTAATAGGATTCTGGTTACTGTTACCGGTTTGGGAGTCACCCCTTCGGTTGTAGTATGTACCGGAACCTAGTTGTAACACTCCGCGAACTTCATTGGGTTCGATGGTAGTATTCTCAGGAGTTCCAGACTCTTCTGGTTATCGTAGGGTAGATGTGAATGTATTGGTCTTTCATTAAGATCCTTTACTATTCATCATCATCTTTTTTGCGCGAAAACGTCCCGGTACTTACGGCCTATGCCGAAGATATCTTGTTCTTGAAGCCTAGCAACTTTCTGGGTAGTTGACGGATTCACTCCGTTATACTTCCCAGTCCAAGCCGAAGGTCCCCTCTTCTATATCCTGCGAACAGGATCCGGTTGGACGGACGGCGGCGACGTATATGGTGTTATTTTAACACCTTCGATTCTGTGGTATAATACTCACAGGACGCAACTTAGATCGATATATAAGATGATGCACAGGCCCCGTAAGGGGGCCGGAGGGGGGTGTTGGAGACCTGAGATTTCGATTTCGGGAGAGGTTACCCTACCTAGGGTGGTTCCTAGGTATCGGATCTCAGTATTCCTAACAGGTAGTTCTTCAGGTATTTGATCAGGGAAAACATCAGAGGATTCATCCAACAGTTTTTGGGTAGTTGCTTCACAGACTGCGGCTCGGCACTCGCCGCTTGTTGGCTTGCATGAGACTCTGACCTTCTGATCTGGAAAATCGATGGTTTATTCCCCACACCTGATTATAGCTTTGTGGCGGTTCAGGAATGGCATGCCTATTAGGGCATCGTATTTGGCTAGGTTTCCAATCAGCATTTCCTGGGGGGGTAGTATAGCAGAACCAAGTCGAATAGTCACGGAACAGGTTTTATGGTTTGTGGATCGTGATCCCTTTACTGCCATATTGACTGGTATGGGTTGGTTAAGGTCTCGAGTTGGGAGTCCATGGACAGAGACAAAGGCATTACTGATCATATCTCTTCCGATTGCGCCAGTGTCGAATAGGACTCGAGCTCTTTTTCCCTTGATCAGGATAGTACCTTCTAGAGCGGTGTGTGCTTTGAATGTAGCCGGAGGTCAAACACTGTTACATTCCACATCGATATAACCGATATGGATCTCTTCATATTCACTGGATTGGGCGTTATCGCTTTCAACATTGTTGGCCAACGCCTCTTGCTTAATTGCCTTTCCTTTTCCTTTCTTTGTAGGGCAGTTCTTTGCCATGTGCCCTGTTTTTCCACATTCAAAACATTCTCCTTTTTGCCATCTCGATTCTTTGGAGGATTTTGTTTTCTTCTTGAAAACCCATGGGGTATCGTCTTCAGAGTTGCTGGAGGCTTTGTGTCGTGGCTGGCTGTTCCTACTAGAGAATGTCTGTGTTTTGTAGGCCTTGGTCTCATGGAGAATGGCGTCCTTTCGTTCTGCCCTTGCAATTATTACTGCAATATTATCACCATCTTCCTTGAGTGGTTCTACTTCTCGCCGGAGGGTAGGGTGCATGGTGTTGTAGAATCGTCGCTTCAGGATGTATTTGGAGATACTTCCTCTCTCCATCCGGTCCTTATACATTATTAGGTCCGTAGCCACATCGGTGATTCGCTTGACATGCGTTCCGTTAACTTGCTGGAGCTAGTTGAATTTGTTGTATAGGAGGTCATTGGTTATAGAGGATTGAAATCGTCCTTTCAGGTAATCGAGCACTGTAGATCCTCTTAATCTTACATTCCCGCCGAAGTCCTTATAGCATTGGTGGTATGCGTCGGTTGCCTTTCCTTCACAGAATGATCCAATAATCAGTCCGGTTGTAGGATCTTCCACATCTTTTCCTTGTAAGAGTAGGAAGTGTGAGAGTTCTGTTGCCAATCGTTCAAAGGCTTCAGGCTTGAGGCCTTTTCCTTCTCCTGTGAATTTCGCTGGGAGGTGGAGTTTAAACTTAGGGGGTTCAAATGCTGCGGGTACCTCCTCTTCTTCAGGCCTTGCCCGAGATTTCCCTCCTCCAGAAGGCCCTCTTCCTGTACTAGCCATATCTAATTCGCTACTAGATTCGGGGTCGTTTGGAGGTTCAAAGGAAGGCTTTTTTGCTGGAGTAGAAGGGAATTCTCCTGGAGGTTGTGTGTCTTCCGTGTTTGCAGGATCGCCCGGCTCTTTGGCAGAGCTCCGGGGTTGTTTCTTTCTTGTAAGATCTTGCCGTGGGATTTGCTTCCCACTCCTGGTCGTCAAAGACTCTATCTTGGGTTTGAGATGAAGCTGAATGTGCTGTGATTCTGCCGCTTCTCTCCGCTAGCGTTCTGAGGTGGATATCGATAGGTTGATCAGGCCTAAATCCGGGGACAGGTTCTTAACCACTTGCTGAGGTTAAAAAAATGTAACGTGTTTGCAAGGTGCTAATCACGTTATCGGTAAAGGTACGATAGTTGGCAGGTGGCCTGCTCTTCCGGAGAGGAGGCGAGAGCTGAGAACTAAAGGAGGCTTCGAGGGTGTACTGAGGAACAAAGAAGTAACCGTTCAACCAACTATATTGAAATACTGTCTGTCGAAGTCTGCCTTTTCTATTGTAGAAACAGGCGGTCTTTAAATACACAAATCTGTTCATGTCTAGCATGAACGAAACTAATCAAGGGTATCAATTGATACTCTTTGGTAAAACTCCTTAAGTATCAAAGCGATACTTAAAATAAAACATAAAACAAAACTAAGTATCAAACGATACTTAAAACAAACCAAGTATCAATGCGATACTTAAAACAAAACATAAAACAAAACTAAGTATCAAACGATACTTAAAACAAACCAAGTATCAATGCAATACTTAAAACCAAACATAAAACAAAACTAAGTATCAAACGATACTTAAAACAAACCAAGTATCAATGCGATACTTAAAACAAAACATAAAACAAAACTAGGTATCAAACGATACTTAAAACAAATCAAGTATCAAAGCGATACTTAAAACAAAACATAAAACAAAACTAATAACCAAGTACCCGTACCGGTTACAATAATGAATAACTTCTTTCCTGAGAGTGTTGAGCCGGTTGTGGTGAAATAACCAATAGCATATAGGCTGGGTAATTTGCATCCTATGACCCCGTCCAACATTACTGATATCCTCAAGAAATGTAGTAGCAACTCAGCCCTCGACCTAGACGAAGTGCCATATGGGATGTGGAAAGTAATACACGGCATACACAAGGAGATAATTCCAGCCATGGTATAATACCTGCTGGAATGGGGGATTCACCCACCCATGCTTAAGGAGTCGACTGGTGTGATTTTACCGAAACCAAATAAGGATAACTATAATGACTGCACCAGCTTCAGGGTGATCGTCCTGATGCAGACCTTTTTGAAGATAGTGGAGAGGATGGTCAATAGTAGGCTAATGGACATCGCTTATAAAATGGGGTTGTACTGCATCAATCAAACAGGTAGTCTGCCACAGAGACCTACAGTCAATGTGGTGCTTGCTCTACAACATTGGACGAGAGAAGCGCAATTTGTGAAAAAGAAGGTCTCCTTGATCTTCTTGGACATGAAGGGTGGCTTTGATAATGTGAATCACTAAAGGTTGATAGACAGGTTGGCTGAGAACCTATCAGTCCCTGTCTACCTGACCGACTGGATTAGAAATTTCATTACCACGAGAAATATAAGATTGGCCTACCTGGGAAGCCTAAGACACACCCATGAGGTGAACAAAGGACTTCCACAAGGCTCTCTGCTATCCTCGCTCCTGTTCATCGTCTATGTGAATCCTCTTCACTTGTCAGGTGACCCCACAGAGACCTTCACTACATCGTATGTTGATGACTTCCAGATAACGGTGGCTTCAACTTCCTGGAAACGGAATGTTTGACTACTGGAGACTATGGTCTAGCAGATCAACAAATGGGCTCACAGCTTGGAGCTGTCCTTCAGTATAGTGAAAACAGAACTTATGCACTGGAGTAAGAGGAGGGAGAAAGGTCCTAGATCTACGGCGGTAGTTACGATAAATTCCCATCGAGTTGAGCCGGTCAATGGAACCTTGTGGTGGCTGGATTTTTGGTTGACGGACAATGGGGAAACGAGTACGCATTTTACCAAGAGGTTATCCCTAACCCCGGGAGCCTTTTGGAGAATACAGAGACGGTTGAGGCTGGGCATGAGGTTGTCTTCCTACGGGGCCCGAAGGCTGGCAAAAGGAATTCTGTTGCCCACGTTCCTGTACAGGACAGAGGTGCTGACACCCTCAAAGACAATAATGGGGAAGATGCAAACCTTTTGGAATCACGTCCTCCAGTGAATTACGAATACTTTCTATGCTACCAATATAACGGTGCTGTCGGCATAAGCCTGCCTGGCCCAAGTTTCGTTGTACGTAGAACAAGTAAAGAAGATGACAGCGGTGCGAATTGTCTCCGCCATTCCAGAGAATAACATCGCTATGGCAATGCTTCTATTGTCATTCCCGACAGCTAGGGACTTGAGGTTATCTACCAACCAGAGGTTAGCGTTTGATAACAATAAGGGGGAGATGAGACCGAAGACATGGAGTTCAATGGCCACAACCACCACACAAGTATGACTTCCGATTAATGGGGTAGCTGCTGTGGCATCAACGGTGCTAGAGGATGGCACCACACCAATGCGATCTTCAAGGTTACTCCTACCTAGGCCGAGGCTCACTTCAAGGCCAGGGAGAAAGTTAGGAATGAGACACATAAAAAGTAGGTGGAATGGCAATTCCCACCATATTACAAGTATAGGCCTCCGTTTAGGAAATACTGGTATTTTATGACCCTCCATAAGTTTATGGCCTCCAGACTTTATCAGATGCGGGCGAATAAAAGTTACCTCGCGGCTTAGACAGACTGGTCTAATCAGAGTCGGGTGTTACGAATATGGCTTAGTGAGGAAAAGGTTTTTACGTGACACATGGTTACGAGTCACAGGTATGTTATTGTTTTACACATATGATTCATTTGAGCCATATGATTTGTTATGTGTGGGATTTGTGATGCTTTTACACATGGCTCAAATATGAGTCATAGGAGTGCACCTGGCGAGTATGCCTTGTGAGTGTGCCTTGCGGGTAGGCCTTGCGTATATGATTTATGTTTTGCACATGACCTCATTATGAGGTCATGGGTTTTACGCATATGACTCAGTCAAGTCATATGACTTGTTTATTGTATTATGATTGGTTATGAGTTTTGCACATGACCTCGTTATGAGGTCATGGGTTTTGAACATGCGACCATTTTGGTCACAAGATTAGTGTTAGGCGGAGACAACCCGATAGACTTCAGAGTTGTCTAGGCCGACCGAGATTCGTTTTTATAGACGGAGATTGTCTAGGAAGGCTCAGACTTCACTCGTTTCGTTTATGACTACTAAGAGCGAAGTAAAGTAGGGTAAAGTAAAGTAAGGTAAAATTGTAAGAACAATATGATATTGTTAAGGTCTCTTCTCCGTTGCTTGATAATGTCTAAAGCTTGGGAGGCACTTCGATATTTATATTCCGCGTCTGAGTGTTCGCGGACTACATCTAACTAACATACAACCATGTACCTTTTTCCAATATAACTTGCAATGTCGGCGTGTATCTTCCAGATGGTAGCGAACACCTGGAGACCCTGAAAATCATCACACCCTCTTTGATAATTATAATATGACTATTTGGAAGTCATGCTATTTCCAATAGTAATTATCCGATGGTGAGAGTCTTTTTAGACAAATGGCCCAATTCTCAAGTCGAACTGTGTTGGCTCCAATCGTCTCCCTTGTCGATGAAATGATCAGTTTCGTCTGCGGGTTGCATCCAACCGATAGATCTTTTCCGGAGGACTTCCTACTTATCTGCAGGAAGCCTTTCTATAGGGTTGGTAGATAATCCCTCGGTCGGTAACCCTTGGTTGCCGTGGGTAACAGGATTCTGGTTACTGTCACCGGTTTGGGAGTCACCCCTTCGGTTGCAGTATGTACTGGAACCTAGTTGTAACACTCCTCGAACTCCATTGGGTTCGATGGTAGTATTCTCACGAGTTCCAGACTCTTCTGGTTATCGTAGGGTGGATGTGAATGTATTGGTCTTTCATTAAGATCCTTTACTATTCATCATCATCTCTTTGCGCGAAAACGTCCTGTTACTTGCGGCCTATGCCAAAGATATCTCATTCTTGAAGCCTAGTAACTTTCTGGGTAGTTGACGGATTCACTCCGTTATACTTCCCAGACCTAGCCGAAGGTCCCCTCCTATATAACCTGCGAACAGGATCCGGTTGGACGGACGGCGGTGACGTATACGGTGTTATTTTAACACCTTCGATTCTGTGGTATAATACTCACAGGATGCAACTTAGATCGATATGTATGATGATACGCGGGCCCCGTAAGGGGGCCGGAGGGGGGTGTTGGAGACCTGAGATTTCGATTTCGGGAAAGGTTACCCTACCTAAGGTGGTTCCTAGGTATCGGATCTCGGTATTCCTAACAATTAGTTTGTTATGATTTGGTTTCGCACATGTGACCACTTTAGGTCACATGACTACGGGCAGGAAGAACACTATATAAGGAGGCCAATACGGCCGAGAAGGATAGGTTCTTCATGCTTTGTTCTAAGTACTTTTCCTACTTATTACTTTAACGAATATAAAACACCTTTATGATTTTTATATTTATTGTAACGTTATAGTTACGCCAAGGAAAGTTCTTCGCAAAGAAGAGTTAGAGAAAGCTTATGATAGGCGTTCCCGATAGAAGACAAAGGTCTTGTACTATCGGTAACGTATGCAGAGGCCTAGTGCTATTGTAAGACTAAGGAAAGAAACAAAAGAAGAGAAGTATCGTTCCCCATCGCCAAGAACTAACTATCTGAGGAGGGATCGTTACACCAAGACACAACCTGTAGAGGTGCCTCGAATTCCCAGAGACTTTTGACCATGTTGTGCAATGCTCGGCTCTCGCTGAGTCGAGAAGAAACATCCCCCCCCAAGTTTTTGACGTGGGTCCGGAGTCGGAGCTGTGGAAGGGGGTAAGGCGGGCAGGAAGCTGATGGGAGATTTTCTCTCTTATGTGATGGAGAATAGGATTAACTTTCCAGTAAAGATGGGGGTTTTTCCATTTACGAGGAGTGCTGATTTGGCATCATGATGATATGTAATGATTTTCATTTGTGACGGGACTTGTTTAGTGATTTTTTATCGTTTATTTGTTTGTTTTGGGGGTGAATGAAGTTTCTTTTGTTATGTTAAGGAGGTTTTCAGGCCATACCTTAGGGTGCTTGCCATGGATTTTTCCCGTAGTTAGCTACAAATAAACCGCGGATTTAACAAAAAAAAAAAAACTAGTACAGTAACATGTCCGACCACCGCAACCTCCGCCTCCGCCTCCCCACGGCCGCAAAGTAAAAAGGCAAAAGAGGTTGCACTACTATAGTCATTCTACTGTACTACCGGTACTAGGCTGGACGGGACTAGAACCGGTTTTGGCCATGGTGAAAATCTTTTCAATCACAGAAAAGCAATTCGGAAACACGAGAAAAACGCATCTTACTTAGTAGCAGACGCATGGATAAACAGGATAAGTTGGCTCCCCTCCTCCTATCCCCATTCTTCTTCTCCTCCTCCTCCTCCAACATGCGGTGCTGTAGGATACTGTAGCCGCGCTGTAACGAGAGTCCCTATTGGTCGGTCTGGCGGTTCAATGGCTTTCTTTTTTTTTTTTTTTGCTCGAGTAGGGTAGGGAAGAGTTGGGGAAAGAAAAGGATGAAGTGTGGTGTGTGGAAATGTGTGGTGGTGGAAGCACTTTTCTTTCTTTCTTCCTTTTCCTTTCCTTTCAACCATGCGCTCCCCACCGGCCGGATATCTCTAGCGAGGGATGTTTTATCCGTCCCATCTTGACAGCTTTCTCGGCTTTCCCACCACCGCCCTCCCATCTTCCGGATCCGCGCGGTAATCAAAGTGAGGGAGTTTTTTTCAGGCCGATATGATATCTCCAACTTCGTGTATACTTTTTTTCTTTCTTTCCCTTCACAATCGGAGAATTAGTTGCGGAAGCTCCGTTGGATGGCCACGGGGTTCACTTACTGCACGCTTTAGGCAGTGATCGGCCAATTCAGTGCTGTGAGATTCCCGCCTTGAATGTTTCTCTTTTGTTTTGCTATTTCTGGAAATCCCTAGATTGTTTTGTCCCCAACTTTTGACATGTTTGGGTGAATGCGTGCGTAATGTATTCACGCACGATAGCTAATCCAAGGCGGGGACTAGATTTTTTTTCGGGGATATATATATATATGTATATGTATAAATAAGTATAAATTATCATGTCGGAGAGCGGCCCCGTGGGACGGAGTCCGGGTTGGCAAGGGGGATATTGCTTTTGTCCTGCCCGCTCCCCGATATGCAATGAAGGTTGCATAGCGTAGTAAGAATGAAAAGAGGAGATGCTCTGGACTTCCTGCGGAGGTCAAGAAGAGAAAAGAAAAAGGAAAGTGCGAGACTTCGATTTCAGCCGCCACATTTCCGATCTCCGGCCTTAATAGACCATGGTATTTCATTTTTTTTTTCCCTTTCGTTTCCTCATCTCTTCCAATGGTAAGGCTCTCAATGATAAGGAACGTGTGTGGTCAGGTTAATCTTCGATGGTGCCACTAACTTTTTTATGTCGGGACGGTTCTGATGCTCCTCCCACGATGGGTTGCTGTGTGGTATAGTATCGATATAGCCCAGTGAGCGAGCTGGAGGGGGGCGGGGGGGGGTGGTAGACGTCCGGGTATGCGGTCAAACAATTTCGAAAGAAAAAAAAAAAAAAAGGGAAAAAAGAAAGTGTTTCCAACCGGCCCAAGGGATATCGCTGCGGACTGTGCTCGAGTAGATACCGGGAAGGTGCTGGGTGCTGACACCACAAACCGGAGCCCTAACTCAACCACCCCTCTTGGCAGTATGATATCTACGATATTAACATGTCGAGAATATCCAGGACGGCCCATGCTGAACACGGGGGTTTTGGAAGTGAAAGTTGCCAACTGATATGAGTGTTGCATTTCTTCCACTCGCGAGTTGTGAATGCATGATTCGCTGTAAAGTGGGTTTACGGGTCTAGGACTCGCGGCATTCAAGGATCTTCGTCGATCGTCCGTCCCTTCCCTACCGGTATTACTCACTGGACAGCACATTATCTATCCCTTAATCTGTGCAAATTTCTGGCGCAGTCAGTGACCTTGGCTTACCGAGGGTCGTATATCTAGGGAGCTCTTGCTGTGACTTGACATGTGTAGAAGGCATCTACACACCTAGGGAAACTAAAAGGCGACAAATACGGGCGGCGGCGGGGGGATAGGTTCGGTCCATGGATCCGTGGTAGTCTATCATGTCAATGTCCTCGAGTATGTAGCCTATTCTACTGGGCCGCCAAGACGTTCTCTCTCCATCTTGCTGTCATCTCCAAATCTTCAGCTCAATGGCTTCTCGATTTTTTGTTTTGAACTGTGCCTGACTGCCACGTTCGACCTTTCGTTACGATATTACTTTCCGATCGTTAATTGGAAGATTCCAACAGCCTTTGAACTAAATATAACAAACATCCGGTCGAACATCCGGTCCCCTCGTCGATCACTGTTGAGGCTAGAACTTCCTCAACATCTTTGATTAACCAGTGCAGATACCGGTAGGGGCGGAATACTCGAGTAGAGGCCACCGGTGCGACCTTGAGGTGGACTCTACTGACCTCTCTCCCGCTCCCACATACCTAATCACCCCTTCCCCTCTCCTTTTTTGGGGGCCATGTTGGACGTGTAAGGCTGCCGATATTTGGGGGGTCTACCAGGGTATGTGCTGATTGAGTGCCGTGGTAACCAAGTTACCGTATTGTTGCTGGATTTTTCGCCATCATGCATAACTGCAGAAGGTTAGGGGTCTCGCAATCAATCGTGTATCCTATTGCGAGCGTTTGCTCCTCCGACAGTTGTTTCCTTGGTGTTTCCACTTGCGCGGGCTGCCCCCTCTTCTGGCCTCGGGATTCGCGCATGCATAAATTTTCAATCGGCCTTCTTCAGCTTAGGCCAATCCTTTCAGTAAAGCGGGAGCCGTGTTTATTTGGTGACCGTTTGATCATTCTGTATCGAAGTTGTGTCGTCGATTTTTGTATGAGTAACTGTGTGTGTGCGTGTGTGTGTGAGCAAATGGCGACACTCGCGCTCCTCTGATCTGTCAATCGGGAAAGTTGTAAACACACCTAGCTATTGAAGTTTCCCTAATACGTAAAACTTGGGTCAATAACCCAATTGTTTAGATTGAAGGTTGTGAGATCGTTTTCTTACGTTTTGTGTTGAGGGGGGGGGACAAAAATGGCATCCGGGACAACTTCCAGTCACGTTTTCGGAGCGACCTCGGTCGGTAGGAAATTTCATCAATGATCTTGAGGAAGCGGCTGTTGCAATGTTGGATAAACTTCGGAGGACCTGCATTCTCTGGCCCATGGTATCGATATATGAAACGGTGTATAAACGGTGCCAGCTGCACATTATCTCGGTGGTATACTCCTCCTAGGGGACAAGTACGGGTACCTCTCGCAACATTTTCTCTGAGATAATCAACCGCAGATCCATTTTGGGTATCAGGAGTTTCTATAGGTGGATGCATGCTATAATAGCCTTGTGTCTGTCCGGTTAGTGGCTGGATCCTCGGGGTTATCATAGGCGAATACCATTCCATGGAGATCCCTATCATTGTATATCTTTTCCATGCGCATCCCCTCCCAATTCCCTCGAAGCAGCATTCGTAACATGCCATTGACAACTCGGAAAGTGGGCTTTCTGTGCGACCAATCAAACCTTGAACCAACTTCAAGGAATGGTAAAATAGGGCGGTGCTGCATTGTACTCGGACTGTATCAATGGCGTTGTTGGCTGAGTGATTGCATCATGGTGTCTGACTGATCTGGACGGGGACGCGAGCCATAACCACTGCTCGTACCACCGGCATTCCCTACAGACGCAGCATGCAAGGCGTGATACCAATCGTGACGATGTGGAGATGTGTCGCATGCCGGTATTATCTTTGTCCTTGTTTGGTAGCCTGGTGTCGGCTTGGTTGTTCTTCTCTTGGTTACTGGGTTGGCTGTGCTCCGACCATCAGAAACACTGGTCCAATTGGAATTACTGCTAATCAGTAGTCTACCCTGGTGTCCTAACTTGTGAACTTATTCACGGCGAGCGTGGTAGGTAGTGGCCTTATTGATCTGCTATGGGTAATAATTTATTAGCGAAGGCGCACCTTGGTTATGATTGACCCACTTACCATTGGCGCCCATGGATTTAATACGAGTTAACAGCTTTCTAACTGATCCGGAGACCGGGTTATTAACAATTCGCTTCTTCGAAGCCCACGCTAGGATCTCGATGTGCCCTGTGGCTCTTATTTAAAACCGACCCGACCATGACTAATACGCTGCCGTTTTGAAATCAGCAGTCACGAGCATATCGAGTGATCACTGGAATTTTTGGCGGCAAACCGGGCATTGATATCTTTCGTCAGAGTCGCCACGAGCACATAAGAAGGGTCTGCAACTAGCCCTCGGGGTTTGGCCTCGAGGCCTGAAATCTCTTCCGCACCGTCCTAATACGGGGGAAAGCTCCGGTGGTCGTGAGGAGCTGAGGAATGAGGGGGAAGGAGAAGGAGAGGGAAGAAGGGGGAAGGAGGCGAACGAGGATCTTTATGCAGGAGAATGTAGAATAGAACTGGAGCTCCTTTCACGCCCGGGTTTATGCAGTCGATTTGCTGCCCTCTCTCCGCGCCGTGGGACCGTTGGGCGAACGAGCTTGTAACCATGCGCTCCTACTCATGTTTCCCCTTCCCCACATTTGCCCGTTGTTAGAACCTCTGCTGGTGCGATTGGAAATTCGTCACCAAGTACTGAGCACTCAAGCCATGGTGGTGTCAGCGTGTTCGGGATCCGGCATTGTGGGATGTTGTATCAAAATCGAGCCCGGTTGTGGGGGTTCGGTGGGTTTTGGGTGTTATTGATATAGTAATAAGAGCAGAGGCATTTATGGGGTAATGTGGAGTTGAGGAGGGTCTCGCATGTGTTTTCATATGTGGGGTACAGTACTGCATATTGTGGCTACTATCATATATAGTGAGCTACTATATTTGGATGTGGATCCTCAACTTGCTGTAGGGACATCTCTGGATAACCCTCGGCATTGGCACGGAACAGTCTATACTTCATGTGACATATTGGGAGCTAGAGTGGGAGCTTGAAGCTACCATGAGTGGGTAGGGTAGTCTTATCAAACCGACTACATATTACTGTGGAAAGTGGGATTTCCATACGGGTCACTGCAGAGGGTACTACTTAGCTAACCACGTATCGGTATCACGTTACCACATGTTCTCCCTCGCCATATGGACTACGATTCGGAACAGCTAGCATCATGTATGCGAGGTCTCTTGCGCCGAAAAGGGCGATTTTGTGCCCACAATGTCGGGAAAAAGCTGGCCATAAATGCGGGTATCACAAGCTTGCCGTGAATTCACGTATCTGGTACAACCCTTGAGCTGAAATCGATCTGCTCATAGGCAGTGGAGATCACTGGGGTACAGAATTACACAGCATTATAAAGCATTAGAACTAATGCAGTACCAGTACTCCTACTCGAGTAACTCACAGGTGGTGTAGTTTTTCCGACGCACGCTGTCACGCTGCGATATGGGAAAGGGTCCGGGAGCAATGCTTTCCCTCTGTTCCGCATTGGGAACCCCCTTCTTTCTCAGGCAGGCTCATGTTTTTTTTGTTTTTTTTTCTTCTGGCAGATTTTGATTTCTGATATATGATGTATCACGAGTTCTTAAGGAATATCACATAAAAAATGGCGGAATTATAACTGTCGAGTGTTCCGCTTGCCTTATGAACAGCCCTGTCCACCAATGGGACACCGTAGTACCGTACCGTACTGTACAGTACTGTACACCCCCGAGTGGATATTTCGGGCCAACAATATAACTATCGCCCCGAATGCGTACAAACCCTCTTATGCCTAAAGCGCCGCCGCCTCAGGCACGGTAGAGGATGAAGCACAAATTCTCTGCAGCACCGAGTATCACGTTCAGTCCCACAGTAATAAGGATAGGCGAAACTCTTCCCCGCGATACCTGAGCCAAAGAATCTTACACATCGTGAGCACATATCTCCCCAAAGAGTACCTCACCTTTCAAGCCATGAGGAAAAAGCAGGGGCCTACATTTGCGGATTTAAGGATGAACCATTGAAGTCGTGTCTAAAGAGCTCACCGCCGTACCCGCATTGATAGCTGCAGCGAGAAGCTCCGGAAAAAGTCGTAATTGGGGGAAACAATCACCCCAGAGAACTCTAGTAAGCTATTTGCGTTTACGGTGTCTTGATACCGCCCCAGCAAGCCTCTCCACCAAAAATTTTCGCACTCCAAAACGGACTGAAAAATACGAGTGCAATGTTGGCTATCGTACAACAAGTTTATTGTATTATAGCTTGCCCTAACATGTAATATGTGCCCTGTGAAAAGTTTTCCACAATTCCGGCGGGATGATTGGGCAAAGAACTATTATAACAGCGCATTATTACGCCTCAAGGTCGGGAGCCTATCAGACACCCGCCCTATCATTTTTTACCTCAGATAAAAATGCATCCCAGGAGCAGCAGCCTAGAGCCCGGCAGGAAGAGAGTGTTTTATCCAACCCGTTTCTTGGCGATCATCTTCAATGATGTGTCTTCCACCATCCACAGATACCCCACGCTTTTCAGGCCCGGTTCCGTAGATCTTTGTCTGAGATGATTGTTGGCGGAGGTGAAGTTTCCGGCAGAACTCCACAAGGGAAAGTGCACATGCCCGCGAATGGGACGGACATGTTATATCACAAAAGCATAATGGGCGGTCGGAGGGCCTGCTTTACCATATTTTGAACGTGGAGCCTTGTCTCGCTCCGGCGCAGGTTAGCACCGACTTGAGATAAACCTAAAAAATCAATAGCGGGTACCGGTGCGGTGGAAATTGTGTCGGTGATCGAGTAATAATCGATGCGAGTGCCATGTCGTTGGAGTTGCCTCCTCTGGTAAGGACCGACGTTTTCTTTGTTGTTTTTGCTGTGCTTTTCGTCCCTCTTCCAAAGTAGGGATTTCCCGAGCGCATGGCAGATACAAGTACCAGTTTCTACGGTACTGTGCTCGAGTGCTCGAGTACTGCACAAGTTGAAGAGGAAAAATCAAGGATACTGGGGGCTTTTTATTAGTCAGTGAAAATTCCCCACATATGGTCATTTCTGATAGGTGGTTATGCCTGTGAATTCAAGAAGGGGAAGGAAATTCTGCGCACTCTCTTGCTACTCTTCTTTATGCTAGAAAGAGTTAATTTATAATATGCATCTCCTTGATTGAAGCTGCTAAGAGCATGACAATCGCTTCGTAAAGACATAGTCTAGGCCATTTTGCAAGTGAGCTATGCGAACGGTCGGATGCTGTAACACTTTACGTCATCAACATTTTTGTGGCATCGTTGCAATGGGAAAAAGGGCAGGAAAAGCGTGGGTTCGTTCAAAAGCAGTGCAGTTGCGAATAAGACGGACTGATCTTTTTTCCCCCCTCTGGCGAGTTCTTAAGCTGCTTTATTTTTTTCTTCTTGAAATATACGGCCAAGTACCGGTACTCGATTACTTATCATGAGGGCGCGTCTGATTGTCACCCCGAACCTCCCTATTTTGGACTCCTGGTTATAAATTTGCAGGTTTGTGGCGAGGCGAGGCTTACTGGTATTCTGCTTTTGAGCACCAACGGAATATATAAGCATTCCATTCGAGTGCATCTGCCGGATTTGCATGATAGGCAAAGAAATCGTTATCCACACTCCAAGTGCTGTAATGTACGAGTACTGTGCTTGTACTGTACACACGCCCAAGTTCTTTCAACCCGGAAAACTTGCATAGCATAAACCTTCTCCAACCTGGGTCTGAATACCTCTAATAGCCGGGTCGCAGTGCCGTAATAAGGCCAAACAGTACTTGTAATGAGAAGTGCTATGTAACAAGCAACAACAACCTCTCCCGACACCACCCACAAATCCATCAACGACACTTCTCTCACCAACCCGTTCGTGCCAGCTCAGACTTGTCGTAGGGGCCTATGTTAGCCTCCAATTCGATAAGGAGCCGTGCCCGCAAAGTCCATTCAGTGGGAACGCCTATATCAAAGAACTACTCGCTTTTTGAACGAGTTGCTGTACTAGTAGTACTTGCACTGGTATGAGACCGGTATTGTACTGTACTCCAACACCAAAATTGCAATTCTTGGCATTTTATTCCGGGCAATCGGATAGGCCGCTGCGAGTCTCAGGTTCCCGTACTGTACTCGAGCACAATACGGTACTATTGACCCAACCCGTCAACTTGCAACTTGCTATTGTGGTTTTCCCGTTGGAACTCACGCATTGCCGTTAGGATTTGAAGAGAGAGAAAAAAACCTCCGTCGTGACAGGGCGTGCCCTGGTGTCTCTCCCCTGATTCTTGAAGCTGTCACAGAGGGGTCCCGTCAATGCCAATTCGGGCACTAGAGCGGTTGGATTTCGAGGCAGAATACTATTGACACTTTCGTGTGCGGTACTGTACTCCCGAGCCCTATTAATCCACATTATTCGGGCACTTCACTAATCGCGGCAGTTGGAGGAGACTTGGCTCGAGGATGCAAAGTCCCGTGAGGCTATCTGCCGGCGCTATCATATCGCGCCGTAAAATTATCTCGCGGTATCGTGTCACTGGTGCGAACATGTGTGAAGGCCTCAAGCGCATACAGAGTTGCACATACAGTACAAAGAAGGGAGGAGGGGATATCAAAGCTCCATAGACGGCTCAATAGGAGATTAGGATCCTAAAGAGCTAACCTTTCACATATGATATTACCCCTATTATGGTATGATGGCAGAAATACCAACATGTTGCGCGGGTGCACAGGGTTTGCATCTGCGATGGTATGTCCTCCTCACAAGGTGGTCCGTCCATTCACACGAGGTGGAACATATCATCATATACTATACCATCCAAATACGCATCGAACCCACACCCATAACCACATCACCGCACAGGGGAGAAGGAAATAAAGTTCATCCATCCGCACAAGGAAACCTTTCGCAAAACTTACATCTTGACCCACACACACCTTTCTCCCTTCACCCCCTCCCCCTCTCCCACTTCTTCACGGAAACCGAAAACAACCCCGAGTGATACCCCATGACACACCTCCGATGCTAGCTTGGGCGCGCCACAAACCTGAAAGGAACCCTGACCGGAGGAACCCTGACCGGACAGGCTTTTACCTGCATACCCCCATAAGTATATGGCGTCACCTCTGCATACGAGCAAAGTAAAAATAAAACGTCCCGGGGATCATAGCACACGGTAGCGGCAGTAACAGCATATCGGACAGGAGCGGGATCACTGGACGATGGGAGGATTGGCTGTTTCCGGGGCATCGCGGGGTGGAGTATGGGTTTGTATCACATGATTGACGTTCCGGGGTTTGGGGGTGATGGTGGTGGTGATGGTATGATGGAAGGGGTGCATTCTTGATTGTTGGTCAGCTGGAATGGCCGGGTCACACTTTTTCACTTGTTTTTTTTTTGTACCTTGTTTGATCGCGGTAACTGAGGTGGGTGGGAGATGAATTAATATGGATACTGATAGGAATGTACAATGTAGTTGGTAAGAACAAGGATATAGGTGAAGAGAGGGAAATAGAGGAAATGAAGAGGGAGGGGGAAGAGGGGAATGACCGAGGGATTGGGTTCTCGGTTTCGATCTAGTATACAATCTGTTGGTACTGTACAAAGCCTTTTTTCTCTGCCGCCTTTACTGATGGCACGCGTGCTTGTAGAGAGAGGTTTAATAGCTGTGAAGTGAATGAAACGTGACGTTAAGAACTTGTATACGAATGCGAAGAAGAAAAGTCTCCTCCTTTCTCTATTTTTCTCTCTCACACCCACTCTCTCTAGGACCCCCTGGCCCTGAAGAAGTCATCTTCTTCATATTCATCGTCATCGCCGTCGCCATCGCCATCATCATCACCATCGTCCAACCCCCCTCCCCCCGTAACCTCCACTTCAACAACTTCCATCTGTGCACCCGTGATAGGATGCTTGCTCTTGAGCGCCGCCCTCCGCTCTTTCAGCCTCAAAACTCTCTGTTCCAGACTCTCCATCTCCTCAAACTCGTCGAGTAGTTTCTGCTTGGCATCCTCCTCCTCGCCCTTGCCGTAGTCATCCTCATCATCTATCCCTTGCTCCTGCTCTCCCCCAGCGCTATTCAGTGTCGGCGCAGCCGTAATAACTGTCGCCACGGGAGGTACACCGGTAGTTGCCGCGGGCGGCGACTCCGCCGCAACCTCGGCCTGAAACGCAGCCCACTCGTCCTCGTCTACGTCTTCCAGACTATTCTTTTGGAAAAAGTCTTGCGGTAGTGAAGTTGCTGCTTCGGACATAGGATCGTCATCCGCAGTGGCAGCGGTGGTGGTGGTGGGTTTCGAGACTCGGGAGTCTAGTATCTCGACCCGTTCGTTGCTGCTACTACTACTACTGACGGGGCCACCAGAGAAGAAGTCTGCGGGTAGGTTTGCTGTTGTCGGGGCGGACATTTTGGTGCGTTTTGAGGATAAGCCGGAGTTCTCTGTGAGTGGTCTTTTCCCGGACGGGCGGGAGGGAGGAGGAGGAGGAGCGGTAGGGTTTTTTTTATTGTTGGCTTCGCGTTGACGGCGTTCAGCTTGTAGGAGTTTGCGGACGTCGGCCATGGTTGCGATGGTGGAAATGTAAAAATTTTATTATTTTTATTTATTTAAGGAGTAAAACAATGCGAGTGAGTAGTGGTTAATAAAGTACCGCAATGGGATGGGAGGGGGAAGGTTGAGGATAGATAGCGGGGATGGTGATGTAGCTTGGAATGCTGAGTGTAATATGGAGCGGGGTTTGCGGTAGGCTGTAAAGGAGAGGAAATGGAAGCGGTGAGATGTGTGAGTTACAAGCGTGGTGAGTTGTGTGTGGTGTTTCGGCGATGATGGTGAGCTGCGGCTTCTCTTTACCCTCTCAGCAAATCAATGCGAGGGGCTGACTTCTGATTTGTTCGGTAGCAAGAGTCCCTTTAGGGAAATTACGCGAAGATCCCTAAGCCACATACTGTACCACACAGGTTCTCAAATAAACGCGGTAAGGGTGTAAGGGTGGTCATGGACCACAGGCGTTGGCGGTGGTCAATTGTTCCGTCGCTTCCTTTTTGGTCCTAGGAGAGAGAAAGAAGAAGAGACAGAAGGGGAAGAGAGGGGATGAAGCCAGGAACCCTCGCTGCTTTCATCATCCATCATCAAGTGAATAGTTTTGTTCTCATCGCCACCAACCACCATCAGGACAGTTCTCCTTTCCCTCTCCCCCTACACTATCCTTCTCCTTCCACTCAGTCTAACAAACTTCTTACTCCATCAAACATTTTGGTACCGGTATCCCATCTGCCACATCCGCCCCCACTCATTCTTGCCATCAGCAACAGAGAGGGCATCCCCCCGCTTCGAAGTAAAAAAAAACCAAAAAAAAACAGAAGAACAACACGGGTGGAGGGATTCTCCTCCCATCTCGGAGTAATCAAGAGGGAGAGATAAGAAGAAGCAGAAACGAGAAAGAGGAGAGAAGGCTAGGAGATTGGGAAGACAGGAGAAAAGGAGTTGGAGGACTTCCAATCTCTCATGTATCTTTGGTTGTGAACACGACAAAGCAGTTGATTCGTGAAGAGCGGAGAAGGATCAGGAGAAGAGGAAGAACCAGAGGCAAAGGAGGTCACGAGACCATCCGACGAAGTTTATTCAGCATAGAAGGAGGGGTCAAGCCTTGTTTACAACCATCCGTCCATTCCTTTCTCCCTTCCGTGCTGCTTCTTATCTCATCGAAATCGTGTATTCTGCTATCTTATTTTTTTCTTATTTTTTTTATACCTCTTTTTCCTTTCCTTCTTCTGTTTTCCTGGAGGAGAAAGTTGGCAGTTTGGGTGGATTTGAAAGGAAAGTTCTCTCGGAGACTGCCCGTTTATTTGTCTGTTTTTTTTGCCTGCCTACCCTGCCCCACTACAGTAGTCTACGCTTTCGTGTAAAAATTTCGGCTGTTGGGGCTAGCCATCGCCAACCCCAATCCATCCTTTCAACCAACGACCACCGACTGCTCCCACCGTCACTACCAACCCCCCAACCCCCCCCACTAGATACATCATCACATCCTCAGTCGCCGTTAGATACGCGACAAAGGGGTGAATTTTACGAACAAGCCTTTATTCTCTAAACACACACGAGATCTAATTCAATTCATGGCTGGTATGCCCGATGCAACCCACCCAATTTAGGAACTCGGTGCTTTTTCTTTTCTTTTCCGTGTCGCTAACTTGGTTTTATTTGCAGAGCCGCGTCGCAGTGTCCGATCCACGAAGGGCGTGAACAATCGCCTCTCAGATATCGGTACAGATGTCGCGTCGCCTACACCTAATACTCCCGTCGCTCAGAAGTCGCGAAAGAAGTCCACTGCGAAGGGTCGCGTCACGCCTCCTCCCCCTCCTCCGCGGTCCGAGTCGCCTAAGGATGATGAGGCTGAGGTGAAGGGCGGGGCGGACGATATAATTCGCTGTGCGTGCGGCGCGACGGAGGAAGATGAAGATGATGACCGGATGATGATTCAATGCGAGGGCTGCGAGGCATGGCAGCATACCGCTTGTATGGGAATTGCCAAAAAGCACATCCCGAAGGTTTACTTTTGTGAAGTTTGTAGTCCGGAACTTCATCAGCCTTTGTTGGCGCAGATGGCGAAGGGGGAGAAGCCTTGGGAGAAGCGCCCGGGTGGGAGACGGGCTAAGGGGGCTAAGGGAGCGAAGGGGGGTAAGGGGGCTAAGAAAGGTACTACGCCTGCGAAAAATCAGAAGAGTGAAGTTACGCCTGCTAGAGGTTCGAAGAAGAAGGAACCAACTCCGGTTCCTGTTCCACCGAAGGAGCCTACTCCGGTGGCCGAGCCCAAGCCTACTCCGGCAAAGAAGGCCGCTCCGAAGCGAAAGAAGGCAGAAGTGAGGAAGGAACCGGAGCCTGTCGCAGAACCTGTGGCAGTGGTGGATGAGGACAAGATGGATGTTGATGTTCCTGTTGCGCCGGAAGCTCCAGCGGAGCAGACCCCTGCTCCGGCCGAACCTTCCGAAGAGATAGACCGCGAACGTACGGTGTCCATGGAATTGTCTCCCGCAAAGGAAGCCGAAATCCTGGGCGCGAAAAAGCCCACAGCAGTTGTTGAGATACCGGCGGATCCTAAGACCGTTGGGTTTGCCAAATCTCCTGTGATGTCTCGAATTGATGATTCTCGTCCCAAGTCTCCCTTAGCTAAATCCAAGGATCATCGGCTGAAGGTAGAACCTCGGAGAGACTCTGTTGTATCCAACAAGCGAAAAGCGACGGACGAATCCGACGGCGAATACAAGGCGGATGATGATAAAGCACCCTCTCAAGGGCCGCAACCCCAAATCGTGTCGGCTGACAGGCAGAAGCAGCAGCCCGAGAAAAAGACTCGCCGTGTGTCTTTAGCAACTGCGGCCTCTGTTGATACCACACCTGCGAAAGCGACACCAGAACGTAAGCGCTCATCTATACCAAAGCCACCCCCAAAGAAGGTTAAACAGGAGGATAATACGCCTCAGAAGGAATTGGTAGAGTCTGTTGATGAGCTCCGAAATGAGAGTCGTCGTAAAGTTGTTGCACATATGATTTCTTCCTTGCTCGAAATTGCGACTAAGCTAGTCAATGAGCATGATCTTCATCTTGGAAAGGACCAGACCGCTGAGCAGCTATGTGACAAGTTATGTCTGGAGGTAGAACATCATGTTTATTTGATTTTCTTCAAGGATGGTACCCTATCAAAGGAATACTCTAGGAGAATTATTTCAATCACGCATAATCTTCGCGCCAACGGCTTGCTGAGCACGGAGCTGTTGAGGGGGGGTGTTCAGCCGGCGCAGTTAGCAGCAATGACCTCGGAGCAGATGGCCTCCAAAGAACTTAAAGAATTCCAGCAGCAGGTGAGATTACAGTCGGAGAAGCATCACACTCTAATCACAGAGACTGGGCCACGGATTCGGAGAACGCATAAAGGTGAAGAGGTCGTAGGTGAACTAAAGGAGGGGATGTCTAATGGACAGGACACATTACTATCCGGCCCAGTATTACCTCTGCTAGAGCGCGACGACAAACCTGCGACTTCCTCGAAATCGCCCACGGAAGACCCCAAGGACACCAGTGCTACGCCTGATCAAGGGGATGCTGGACAGAGCGCGCAACCAGCTCTTATTGATACAAAGAGTGCTGAGAAGAATCAATTTAACATCGAGAATGTCTGGAACCATGTGGAATCACCTGATACCGATAAGGTTACAAGACAATTTGGGTTGGGCATAGCTCCTCCTTCGACATGCGTTACTGGTGATAGCAAAATCGATAAAGATATCGACATGCTCCTGAAGGAAGATGACGGTACTGGGACACCACCATACTCACCCGCCATGTCAGAGTCAGATCATTATTCGCCAGCTCAGATGGAGGAGGAATCCGTGTGGAGAGGGCGAGTGGAAATGAATGGCATAGCTAGTCTTTCCTCTACGGCTCGTCTAATCGGGGGCCTCGAGTACATCGGGTCGTCAAAATGGTACGAGCTTCTGTCGGATGTTCTGCAAGTTGACGGTCGTATAAAACACGATCGGGCAACGGAATACCTATGCGGTCAAAAGTTTTCCAAATCCAGTTCATTGATCATGGCATCATTGACCCCAACGGACTCGAACGCGGACCGGGAGTTCAACATGTTATTTGACTACTTCAAGGAGCGAGATCGCTACGCCGTTGTGGGAAAGCACGCGCTCAAGTGCATTAAGGATCTTTACATTGTGCCTATCGACACGAATGATAATCTCCCAGACTGGTTTAACGTGCTCGACCCACCGCCTACGGTTCCGGAGAGTGGCAGGGACAACAGACTCCTAGTCATAATATTTGTTGTTATCCGCAGCCAAGTTGGCCTCTCGGCCGCCGCTCCCACGCCGACTGCGTCTGAATCGCCGTACCCACAACAGCAACAGCAGCCGCAACACTCTCGTCTTGCGGAGCAGCCATATGCATCCCCGATCACGCACACCCCGAAAGCGCAGTATCATCAGCAATTGTCATACTCTCCGCAGACACCGCAACCCCAACAGCAGCAGCAACAGCAACCCCCGATATATAACTACCCCACAGCCCCCGGCGCCTCCCCTCCCCAACAGCAACAGCAACAGCCAGGATACAATACATACTCATACTCTACCCACAACGGTAACTCTGCATCCCCACCACCCGCATCCGCACCTGCATCCGAACCCGCACCAGCACCGGCGCAAGAAACCGAACTCTTGCAAATGGCCCGCGACCTCCAAACCATGATTCCGGACCTCCCGCTCGACCAGCTCCTCGTGATCAATAACATGCTCAGGGAGAATCCGGAGATGCAGACAAATGATCAGGAAATTGTCAAGTTGGTTGAAGCTCATCTTGGTGGTGGCGGGGTGTACTAGTTTAGTTTGGTGTTTCTCCCTTTTTTCTTTATTTTTCCCGCTCCACCAGTCTTTATCAGCGATATTTTCATTTGTTTTCCTGCCTGCTTGTTCCCGGGATTTGTATTTCCTCTTGAATCTCTTTCGTTTCCAACTGCTGGGCTTCGCTGGTCACTTTTCTATTTGTGGGTCGGGGGCGTTTAAAACTGCTTTTGTCTTATTTGCTGCACGCTATGCTGGATGGATGGGTGGAGATGGAGGGGGAGGATGACAGTGGCTGGCAGTAGTAGTAGTGGCGGATGGGAGAGAATATCACGAGAAGTGTTGTGGAGAAAGTACCGTGTCAATCTGGGTCAGTTTGTCAGTCAATCGGCCTTTGTAACACCTATTACATTTTACTTTTCTTTTTACTTTTTTTATACTTTCCTTCTTCACCTGAACCCAACTCCAATAAGTAAATCTATTTCTTTTAAGTTATCGTAGCTATTCTCCTTCTCTCTCCTTTTTTATTGTCTCGGTTTAGTTTTTCAATTCATCCGTCTATTTGTTACATTCTCTCCTTATCACTGACAGAAGAGAATGCATGAGTGAGTGGAGGAAAGAATTCCTGATACCATTGCTTTTTGAATATTGAGCTACCTACCATTCCATGCTCGCTCTCTCTAGCTGTTATTATCGTTAACTCCCTTTTTTTTTTTCTTCCCTTCTCTCACCAGGGTTTATTAACTAGTTTTGATTGCTTGCTTACTTGGTTCGCTCGTTTACATGCGTTATCTGTTGGCCATCGTGGCCGCTGGTATCTTGTTCCTGTATTTTCTTCTATTACGGCTATGTCCTGTTCGTGATTGGAGGAGTGGAGAAGGGAGGGAAGTGTAGCAGTATAATAGGAAGGTTAAGTTAAGCTTTTGCTGAGAGGAAATGAATGAGACTATCATAAAAGTTAAGAGTTAGGAAAGTTAGCTCTGGGACCGCCAGCTGGCCGTCCGGCGCGAGAAGATATCATAGATCGTGGTCTGTTGCGGGGTTTTGGTAGAGGGCTAGGATAACTCATCCGTGGGGATTTAATAATTGTATGAAGGATTTAGGCGTGTTTTATTTTGCTTTTTACTCGCATGGAGTGTTGATGGCAATTAGGTTTGCTGGTATCATATACCTGCGCTTAAACAGTGAATTCCTACCGTACTGCCCGGCTCAAAAACTAACTTTTTATATTATACAGTTTTCCTGGCTTAGTAATATAGTAAGTTACGCAACGAAAAAGTTAGCATTTGGCATAAGACTGTACTCTACTCGTATGTGAGATTCACTTTTTGTCTGTCCAAAAACACCTTACCGTTCTCGATCAATACCGCTGCATAAAACAATAATTTGAGCTCGTAGAATTGAAGAGGGCCAGATCCAAGCGGTTCTGTACAGAGCCTTTCTCTCAAAACTTTGCTGTTGCCCCTTTCATTGTTGGACTTGGTTGTGATGAGAGTGGGTTTCACATGCCGGTATCATGCGGTGGAGATTGTTCTTTTTTTTGGGGAGAGACCTGATAAGCTTGGTATTTATTCCTTGGGGAGATATCGTGGGCTTGAGTCGGAATCGCTAAGTTTATGGTGTTGGCAGTGGGGTATACATTGCTGTGCTGCACCAAATGTTCCAACAACGGGATAATAGATTTGATAATCTCGCTGTGGGGCGTGGGTGTTGCCGTGCCGTGGCTGGGCGACTTGAGGTCACACTACCGTATCGTAGATCCAATGACTCATCAGAAATCACTCGACGGAGACCAGGGTTCGAAGGGTCAGTTTACTACCGTACATACTGTAGCGGAGGATGCGATATGGTGCGGCGCGGTGGCTTTCCGTGCACTCATCGGACGCCGTTAGCCGGGCCAGTGTAAAAAAAAATAGCACTTTACATCTCAATGGGCATGTGCGAGATAAAGGGGGGGTTACACTTGGTGTTGCAGCGGGAGAGGATATAAAACCAACTTAGAGTTTTAAACAAGTTACACAATCAACCCACGGGATGGCGGATGGGGACATGGTGGATCAAACGGGTCTCTCCCTGAGTTATCATGGCTTCCGCCTGTACGCGATGATCCAAACATGCTATGGGAGCCTCACCTTTGCATCTTTTGTGCGACAATCTTATGATGCGGTTGTTTACAGTGCTGGGACAAAAAACTCCAGCGGACCGCGGTTTTGCACCGAACCATGAGCCCTCTCTGCAAAGAATCCGGGGCTCCCACTGTGGGCCAGATCAAACTGGGAGACAGGTGGAGAGCGACTTTCGATAGAGGCAGTTGGGTGGAAGATTTGTTGGATCGAGGGACTACCGACAACCTACAAGGGAGGTGGCTGCCGTCTTGGATATCTTTTGTACAGCACTGTATCATACGTCAAGTCACTTTCGGATCTTACCACATCGTGACATAAAACATCACGGGTTATCAATTCACGGGCTTTATCCTTCCGTTATAAGGGAACGGTTGTTTTCACGATTATTGCGGCTTCTTGAAATCCCTTACACTGGCAGGGTGGAGCTGTGATTCTCGGCGGGTGGCTGGTTATGGTGTAAGATATCGTAGGGCCTTTTGTTACCCTACCGTGACATACGGTAATATAAGCGCGATCCGAACCTAGGAGATGTCCAACCTAAGCATCGAGCGGAATGCTCGGGGGAAGAAAATTGTGCTTGGAAAAAGGAATCTAAAGGAGGATGGGATATCCCGTGCAACCTACCTGCAAGTCGATATTGCACAGCACTGGGCTATTTGATAGTTCTCGGCAAGTTGGGGTAGGATACCGGTGCTCGTGGAATGGCAGTTAATTTCCCGGTCCAAAGACTCCTTATCGTACTATAAGAGCTTGAATAATTGGCACTCGAGCTAGCGCGTTGGAGTTGCTCCGGCTCGTAGGGTCCGACACTTTTTTGCTCGTTTAGGGGGGCTAAGAGGGTCAGTTTTCGGAGTGTTATCGACCCCCTATCCAAGAGAGGGGATCTCGGACGCCCCAGCGCGAGCATAAATTGTTTGGGTTCTTACGGTATTGGTTCTCTTGATGGGCGATGCTAAAAAGTGTGGACAACCGTCCGGCCACACCTACAAACTCGCAACTGGGGATAATGGCACATGGACGCGATATTCACTAAGCTGTGTTCATAGTAGAAATCAGTCACAACCATACCGGTGCCCCCGTTAACAGCTGGTTTATGCGTCACTCCGAGCGAGTGACAGAAATAATTGCTCCTTCGTATTGTTCTCTCTATCCAAACAATCTTTAGGTCTAACTCTATCTTAGAGGAGAGGAAGGGGGGAAAGGGAATGGTGGACAACACAGACGGACAATAAAATGGGCAAAGAGGATTTACGAACGGAAAGCAATAGAACGGGTGAGTATGACGGAAATTTCAAGCTAGACAGACTTATCCCGGCACAATAGAAATAGCCCCTGCGAATGCCAAATTCTATATTCTGAACAGAAATTGACAATACTGACTCGACCACATAATAAAGTTGGGATAAAGATTTGGACGAGTATGTAATAGATATGTGCGTTATCGTCGCAAATGATTTCCACCGACCAGGAGGAAATTCTTAAGCATGTTTTCCATGACACGCTTCGGAAGGGAAGGAAAAAGGGCGATTGGGATAAGGCGGGGTTGCAAATCAGGGGGGAAGGCCGGGTGGGGGTGAGGTGAAGGGGGTAATCGCGGCGACGGACGTGTTTATGGAGTTGTTGCTCCAGTTGCTGCTCCTGAGTGGTTTTTTGCCCAGTTGGTCTGGTTTGTCGGGGTTGACGTCGGGTCGCCCGAGTAGCATTTTCACCACTCCCTCGTGCCCACTCCGAGCAGCATAATAGAGTGGTTTTTCGCCGTTATTATCTGGTTTTTCCGGCCTGATATCGTCCCGTCCGAGTAGTATTTTCACAATTCCCTCGTGCCCACTATAAGCAGCTAGCAAGAGGGGAGTTTCACCATGCTTATTTGCTGAGTTGGGGTTGACGTCGCGCCATCCGAGCAGTATTTTCACTATTCCTTCGCGCCCACTCCAAGCAGCACGACAGAGGGGCGTTCGGCCGTCGTCATCTGGTTTTTCCGGGCTGACATCGTCCCGTTCGAGCAGTATTTTCACCACTCCCTCATGCCCATTCCAAGCGGCATGATAGAGCGGCGTTCGGCCGTCATTATCTGGTCTGTCCGGGTCAACGTCCTCCCGTCCGAGAAGTATTTTCACCACTTCCACGTGCCCATTCCGGGCAGCCCACACGAGAGGTGTATTGCCCACACAGTCCTTTCCGTTGACATCACAACCTTCCACCTCAACCAAACTAGAAACAATCTCTGCGATCCCGAATATGGATGTGCAGTGTAGACCACTAAATGGGGAATAACTATGGAAATCAACATCCCATATGTACGATGAATGTGCTTTCAGGAGGGTTTTAATGGATATGTGGTTATTGTAGTCACCAAATAACTCCAGCACAAGCAATTTCACGCAATCTGAAAGGTCCCTTTTTGCGTGGACTCCCCAATATAGAGAAGAATATTCGAGGAAAGGTGTGCATTGGAGATCGGGAGACAAACTGGTCGAAAGAGCCTTGATCTGCTGGGAATTCAGATAACTTAACCAGGTTTCTGCCATTATCGCGTGAGCTGTACCAAAAAGTTCTGGATGAGCCCGGAGGTACTCTTGAAGGGTAAAGTGGATTAACCGGACAGTGGAAGCCTCCTTGTCTATGGCAACAAGTCCTTGGCAACAGGCTAGCAATGTCCCAATTGAAGGAACATTGTCGCTATCGAGATGTGGTGACCCTATTTCGACCCCCAGGGCGTGACACAGTTCGTTGACCTTCAAGGGCCGCTCCGAGTGAGAGATCCACATCAATGCCGCCATGCCGAGCTTGGCTTTCTCCCCGCCCTGCCCCTTTATCCGATTCAGTGTTGCGCCATAAGCATCCCCCAGCCCCAAGCCATCGGTCATTGCGTTGAGTCTTTTTCGCCTGCGATGGATTGTGGTTTCCTGCAAGATCGCATCGATATTCAGCGATACTAGCAGGAATCTGGATATCTATCTGTCAGTGGATGACTTAAGCAGCTTTCCCAGTGTCGTCGCATCTACCTACATATCAGAAATATCATCAGGAATTTTCTTCAGGATATCTGCCTCCAGGCTACTATCCATCGCATCCTGGGTTGTGTCCTCGTGCAGCCTAGTTTGAAGATATCTAACAACATCACCTCTCTTGGGACTGATGGACACACTCATTAATCCTCCCACAAGGCATCTTCCAATCTCAGGTCGAACATGTGGTCTCCCAGTCACAAATATTCGAGTGCCTGGAGACTTCTGGATAATTTGATTCAGCGAATCGAGAAGCTTGACTCGATATCCCGGCGCACATTCATCTAGGGCGTCGATGCATATGAATGTGCGCTTTTTGGAAGCGGTACTCTGCATCATCTTCACAATATCCGAAAGTTGTGGTCCCCGCCCACCAATGGAACTTTTTTGGGCTTGGTATGCTTGCGATATATCCTCTGGGGTCACCTCTAGTCCGCAAACCAATTGTTTTAGTAGGGCGCCCAGCATGCCCGTAAGTGACTGCTCCTTTTGAGCGGCGAAGTCGAAATAAAAACATGCAACGGTGGCATTTTGTGCTTCAGCATGATCGCATAGCCTATCTATCACCAATGAGCTAACACCGCAGCTTGTCAGCGTTTCCCCTCCTCATTTATTCCCGAGGGTCGTCATTGTTACCTGATATATGTCTTGCCCACGCCCGGATCTCCGTAGCAAAACAAAACTGCGTTATCGGATCCGCCTCCCTCGCTACCGGCGTACCAGCTTCTAAACTCCTCAGTCTGAAAGAGCCATTCCCCTATATTTTCCACACGGCGAGCTTGGATATCCTGGTGCCGTAACTTGTGATCTAGTGGGGATAGCCAGCATAAGATATTAGGTCGGTCGTCGGCAACAGTTAAGTTATTCGTAATAGTTGCGTTCGACACGTGAACAGTCGTGTTCAAAGAGTTGGTGTTATTACTGTATGATTGAGACATTTTCTGATTTTTGCTGCTGGGTACGGTGCTGTACTAGTACAGTAGATGGTGGATAAGGCCAGTCGACTATTGTACGAGAATTTCTGGGGGCTGAAGAAAAGCGGGGTCCTTTGTGGAACCTCATGGGTACGTCGGGGCCGTCCAATCAATCTCCACCAATCTGTGTCAACAACATCCCTCCTGTGCCTGCCGCATTGGCAGTAATTAATTACACTCAGATAACTTATTATCTTGGCCATACCTACCCGACTCTGGCCAGCAAATCACTACCACAATCCAAGCCGCCTACTATGATTATTTCTGGCTTTGCGCCTTGGTCATTTACTAACAGAGCTTGCCACTTCTGGGCAATAATATCTAGATCGCCCTAAAGGCTCCGGAAAAAATTTCCCACCTCTGCAAAGTGTTGGGGCTGGGGTTTTGCGATCTGAAAAATACCCATTTTTGTCATAAAATGGGGGGCCTCGGATTTTGTAGCCAAGCTCATAGTCCACCGCAAGATAGGCAAGATTTTGTGTTGGGCTGGCTTGCCTCATGTAGCGCAATGCCTTAAAAGGATGAGTACCAAGTTGGATTGCGTCCTATTATGTTGGCTACTCGAGTTGGTTGGTGAATGAGATAGAGTTATACTGATATTCGAATCGCGTCCCAGCACAAACCTTGCACCGCAATGAACGAGCAGCTTAAAACTCCCGCGCTGAGATTGACCAGCTGGGATATCTGCGAGCACATCAATCCTTATGAATGGATCAGCCAAAATACTTACATATCACCTAACTTATAGTATCGCAGCATAGCCATTCATGATGTCAATGCGGGCCAGAAAGCTCTTCTCACAACCTCGTACCGAGCTCTGCGAAGATGCAAGTAGGGAAGGTGCTTTTTGATATTCATCAGGACCGCAAAGTGCAGTGCTGTTGTAATCCCGGGACTGGTTGAACGCTGCTGGTGAGTAGCCTTCTATCAAAGCCTAGGACAATATAATACAATATCCAAGATTCACCACTAAACCGACAAGCCAAGACAGGAGAGTAAATCTCCGGTGAACAACTCTAAAAGAAATTGCCACTGCTGGGATACTGTACTCTTAAAACATACAAGAAACTACTCTGGTTATTAAAGTACGTGCGAGGGAAAAAAAAAACTAGGGTGTGTTAGGTATGTATTACACCAACAAAAATATATTTCGGTACGTTTGAAAACAGCATATTCCCTAGTGCCCAAGGAAGGCTAACTTCAAGGCAGGTATTAGTATCGTAGCGAGATGGCAGATACCCCAATACTTATTATGTGTGAAGCAAAAACAACAGTAGGAGACCTAAACGTTGAGTAAGGAAAATCGTGGCGTTGCTAAATATTTCACCCATTGCCTTGCAATATTTTGCAACTCCACAATATTCTTCAATCCTCAACCTACAGGCGTCATGTCGCTTCCATTTCAGAAAGAATGAGGAAGGGAGCATATACTGCCTGACTGAGCTTAATTCCTTCTTTGTAGTTGGATTTCTCGGGGTATTGGGAAATATGCTGTTTCCGAAGATATCGCAAGATGTTTTTATTGGCACGCGCCGGACAGGCCGTCAACTCTATTTCGGTCTATTCATATGCACTACTGCGCTTGAGCGCTATCGCCTCCATGCAAGCGACTTAGGGGGTGTCTGGCAAACGTGATTTGGATTTTAAATTATGATTGTGATTTGAGATCACGTTTTTTTAAAACCCCTTAAATCAAATTTTCCTTGAACGGCGATTTGAAGCTTTATCTTGCAAAACACCCCCTGATCACTTAACATGATAATATTATCATAATATTATGATACAACTGCCTTTCTTGGCTCCAAGGAGAAAAAAAAAAGGAGACGGCGTTGCTCTGATTTTTATTATCCACGTATCATAACCCAAAATATCATACATATTTTCCAAACCACACATTCAAACCCCAAACGAATCACGCTCTCAAATCGCTATTTAAAAATGCAAACCACGTTTGCCAAACACCCCCTTAGTCACGGCCACTGTTTCCTCAAGTGTTGTATAAAGCAGTCACAGTCCGTCACTCGTTCAAGTTTTGGGTTCGAACGGTAATTTTACATAGTGTGCGGCACGATACGATACGAATCGATGCGACATAGGATGGTGAACTCACTACAACCTTACCAGACACCGTCAGCCGTGCTAGTATGATACAAAACACCCTTTAGATCTCAAGGGAGATGTAAGCCGTGGGGAGGATTACGCACGGCGTGCAAAGCCCAACTTAGCTTTTTGAATATGATACAACTAACTCGCCTCAGCGCGCATAAGAATGTTGTTGATCTAGCTTAGCTCCTCCCTAGAAAATAGATATGCTGCAGAATATTTTGTCTCGAGTGGAGAGTATTTCACAACATTTAAAAAGTGCGAACAACCTCCTAGCATCACCCCCAAGTCCACACCTAACGTGATCTTCAAGCCATATCCATAGTAGAAACCAATCATCATCGGACCTTAGGTAACAGATGGTTTAGCCTTTGCGGCGCCCGTCACGGGTGTCGGGAATGCTTGCTACTTCATATTTTTTTTTCTCTATAAAGAATCCGTAGGTCCATACTTTGGAGGGGGAGGAAGGGGGGAAATGGGATTGTAGAAAAATCAAACAGGAATCGAATGTGCAAAGTGGATTTACAAGCAGAAAACGGCAAGTGTATCTATGATGGAAATTTGAAGCCGCATCGGCTTATCTTACTACCGCAGAAACAGCCCCCCACCAAGGCCAAACTCTATATTATGAACGGAAAGTGACAAAACCTGACTCAACAGCATGAGAAAATCCGGATAGAGGTTGGGCAAGTATGTTATAGAAATTATCTGCATTCTCATCACATAATTAATTACCTTCAACCAAAAGAAGGTATTTAGGCTATGTTTCTATGACATGATTAATCAGGAAGGGAAACAGAGATGACAATTACCACAAGGCGATGTTTTAAATAGTGAGGGAGGCTAGGCAGGGATGAGAGGAGTGGGGGGATGGCGGCGACAGACATTTTTGTGGAGCTACTGTATTGCGGTCTGCACAAATGACACACTGGTTATCTGTGCTCGAAGGCAGTAAGGAAGGTGAGGTCCCCTCGAGCCTAGGTCGTGCTGGGGGTGGCAGATGCTGGGGACTGAAGTAGCGCCACCACTCCTGTGTGGCCCATGATAGTAGCGTACCAGAGCGGTGTTCGGCCGCTGTTATCAGGTTTTTTGGGGTTGACATCGTCCCGCCCGAGTAGTATTTTCACCACTCCCTCATGCCCATTCCAGGCAGAACACAAGAGTGGTGTTTGGCCGCTGTTATCTGGTTTGTCGGGGTTGACATCGTCCCGTCTGAGCAGCATTTTCACCACTCTTTCGTGCCCATTCCAAGCAGCCGACAAAAGTGGTGTTTGGCCGCTTTTATCCGGTCTGTCTGGGTTGACGTCGTGCCGTTCAAGCAGTATTTTCACCACTCCCTCATTTCCACCCTCAGCAGCACACCAGAGCGGTGTCTGGCCATAGTTATCTGGTTTGTCAGGGTTGACTTCGTCCCGCCCGAGTAGCACTTTCACAACTCCTTCGTGTCCAAGCCAAGCAGCGAGCGAGAGTGGCGTCTCGCCATGATTATTTCGCTTGTTAGGGTCGACCTCGCCCTGCTCGAGCAGTATTTTCACAACTGCTTCGCGCCCATTCCAAGCAGCCGACAAGAGTGGCGCTTGGCCGGTGTTATCTGGTCTGTCGGGGTTGACATCGTCGCATCCGAGTAGCATTTTCACCACTCCCTCATGTCCATTCTCAGCAGCCGACAAGAGTGGTGTTTGGCCGGTGTTATCTGGTTTGTCTGGGTGGACGTCGTCCCGTCCGAGTAGTATTTTCACAACTCCCTCGTGTCCATACTCAGCAGCCGACAAGAGCGGTGTTTGGCCGGTGTTATTTGGGCTGTCGGAGTTGACGCCGTCCCGTTCGAGCAGTATTTTCACCACTCCCTCATGCCCATTCCAAGCGGCATGATAGAGCGGTGTTCGGCCGTCATTATCTGGTCTGTCCAGGTCAACGTCCTCCCGTCCGAGAAGTATTTTCACCACTTCCACGTGCCCATTCCGGGCAGCCCACACGAGAGGTGTATTGCCCACACAGTCTCTTCCGTTGACATCACAACCTTCCACCTCTACCAAACTAGAAACAACCTCTGTAATCCCGAAGACTGATGCACAGTGCAGACCACTAAATAGGGAAATATTATGGAAATCAACATCCCATATGTACGATGAATGTGCTTTCAGGAGGGTTTTAATGGATATGTGGTTATTGTAGTCACCAAATAACTCCAGCACAAGCAATTTCACGCAATCTGAAAGGTCCCTTTTTGCGTGGACTCCCCAATATAGAGAAGAATATTCGAGGAAAGGTGTATATTGGAGATCGGGAGACAAACTGGTCGAAAGAGCCTTGATCTGCTGGGAATTCAGATAACTTAACCAGGTTTCTGCCATTATCGCGTGAGCTGTACCAAAAAGTTCTGGATGAGCCCGGAGGTACTCCTGAAGGGTAAAGTGGATTAATCGGACAGTGGAAGTCTCCTTGTCTATGGCAACAAGTCCTTGGCAACAGGCTAGCAATGTCCCAATTGAAGGAACATTGTCGCTATCGAGATGTGGTGACCCTATTTCGACCCCTAGGGCGTGACACAGTTCATTGACTTTCAAGGGCCGCTCCGAGTGAGAGATCCACATCAATGCCGCCATGCCAAGCCTGGCTTTCTCCCCACCCTGTCTCTTTATCCGATCCAATGTTGCACCATAAGCATCCCCCAGCCCCAAGCCATCGGTCATTGAGTTGAGCCTTTTTCGCCTGCGATGGATTGTGGTTTCCTGCAAGATCGCATCGATATTCAGCGATACTAGCAGGAATCTGGATATCTATCTGTCAGTGGATGACTTAAGCAGCTTTCCCAGTGTCGTCGCATCTACCTACATATCAGAAATATCATCAGGAATTTTCTTCAGGATATCTGCCTCCAGGCTACTATCCATCGCATCCTGGGTTGTGTCCTCGTGCAGCCTAGTTTGAAGATATCTAACAACATCACCTCTCTTGGGACTGATGGACACACTCATTAATCCTCCCACAAGGCATCTTCCAATCTCAGGTCGAACATGCGGTCTCCCAGTCACAAATATTCGAGTGCCTGGAGACTTCTGGATAATTTGATTCAGCGAATCGAGAAGTTTGACTCGATATCCTGGTGCACATTCATCTAGGGCGTCGATGCATATGAATGTGCGCTTTTTGGAAGCGGTACTCTGCATCATCTTCACAATATCCGAGAGTTGTGATCCCCGCCCACCAATGGATTTCTTTTGGGCTTGGTATGCTCGCGATACCTCCTCCGGGGTCACCTCTAGTCCGCAAACCAATTGTTTTAGTAGGGCGCCCAGCATGCCCGTAAGTGACTGCTCCTTTTGAGCGGCGAAGTCGAAGTAAAAACACGCAACGGCGGTATTTTGCGCTTCAGCATGATCACATAACCTGTCTATCACCAATGAGCTAACATCGCGGCCCGTCAGCGTTTGCCCTTTTTCTTCTATTCTTTGAGGTTCCTTGCTACCTGATATATGTCTTGCCCACGCCCGGATCTCCATAGCAAAACAAAACTGCGTTATCGGATCCGCCTCCCTCGCTACCGGCGTACCAGCTTCTAAACTCCTCAGTCTGAAAGAGCCATTCCCCTATATTTTCCACACGGCGAGCTTGGATATCCTGGTGTCGCAACTTGGGATCTAGCGGGGATAACCAGGATAAGATATCAGGTCGGTCATCGGCAACAACTAGGTTATTCGTGATAGCCGTGTTCGACACGTTAACGGTCGTGTTCCAGGAGTTGGTATTATTGTTGTATGATTGAGGCATTTTCTGTTTGTTGGCTGTTCAGGATATTGCCGATGATGATGGATGATGGATTTGGTCGGCTACGGTACCGTACGAAGTACTGTGCTAGAAGAATCCCTTGAGGCTGAAGAAAAGCGGAGCCTTTTGTGGAACCTCAGGAATACCTCAGGACCGTCCAATCAATCCCCTCCAAAGTTGTGCCAACATCCCCCCCGTGTCTACAGTACTAGTACCGCAGCCTAGTACCGCGCCGCGGTATGTTGCTGCACACACTCTACTTGAGTACAGTACTGTACAGTACCATAATCTATGATACCGTACCCCATATTTTATTACTCCGTTTCAGCCTACTCATACACACATCTACACTTGAGGACCGTTATCTCCAAACAGACAGCCTATCTAGCTACCACCACACTTTCCTTGATTGGTTCACGACTCCATTACAGACCATCACTTGTCTGAGTTTAGGAATTGTGTTGCCGGTCAAGGGTGATGACAGACGAGAAACCGAAGACAAGTACTTACAGACTTGTGGGAAGGTAGAAAGTATTGGTAGGTATTATCATAATAGGAGAAAGCAATGATTTCCCCCGCTTGTTCTTCTATGCCTACCACCACATTCATTAAATTAGCACCAATACAAGTAGGATGTACGTATATTCAGTAATCCCAGTCCCAATGTCCCGCGCTCAGCATACTTCCATCGCATTGAAGCGATATTTCCAACGACCCGGATTGTAAGTCCACATAGCGCACGATAGGGTGCAATATCCCCCGAATTCACAAGGCACAGTTAAATCGGGCCAGTGCGGAAAACAGAAAACTTCAGATCCCAGTGTATGTAGGTGTAAGGGGGGAGAAAGGGAGATTGGTGTTCACACATTACCTGTAACTTAGAGGTGGAAAAAAAAAATCCCACAATTTAGGTTCTTAGAGAAACGATTAATCCACGACATTCCGCACAAGATCTTATATTCTGAATCCAAGTTACCTCCCCCCGGTACCACGTCCCATCCTACACACAACGCTATATCCCCATCTTCAAGTCCTCGCCCAACCATTCTCGAAATATCTACTGTACTTTAACAGACGCCGCCCCACCGGCCATCAAAATCGACCAGTTGCTAAAGGGAAGAACTCAACTCGTCAGCAGTCCTTACAACACAAACCCCCATGGCAAAACGAAAACGACACCAACAAATATTAGAATGTGCACCGCTTAGTGATGCATTACGTATACTTGCGTTTTCAAGATTTGCTTTCTCATGAAGTAACCGATCCCTCTTTCTTGTCTGTCCTTTGTCTTTCATATACAACTCTTCTTCTTTACTGAGTCAACGAATACGGCTTCACCTTATTGTCCTTTCGTAACAATAAACCCCTCCATCGGATTTTTTTACCATGCGAGATATCGTTTTTTCGGTAATTCTACCTCGCAGCTGTGAATTACGGCACCTTGTACGAGTACAGCTGTTTACAAATACCATAACTTATTCGAACATTAGCAAGAACAGCAACTTACCCAGTCAGTAATTCCGAATAACTTAACCGTTGTGGCCAAGGACTTGCGAGCTGGGTCGCCCGTCGTGAATGTCACTTGCAGAGTTCTTCTGCTGTACTTTATGTATGATACTTGTATCCTTTGCATGGCTGGACTCACGGTGCCCTCTTCATTGCTGATACTGCTGTTGCGAGTATCTTGTTCCCATAACTATGATATGAGGGGGGTCTTTCCATCAGTAGGTAGTGGTTGGTGTTTATACTTTCTTTTCCCGAAAGCGTATCAATCTACTCCTTGCTAGCTGATTCCTGGATGGTATTGGAGCCAAAGTATATCATGGAAAGACAGAAGAGGTTGAGATTGAGATTGAGATTGGAGATATTGCCGACAACCTGAGGGACTCTTGTTTTTCTTTCTTTTTCTGGCAGCGGGGGGAGGATTCACGCACGGGAAAGGAGCCATGATGCTCGAACGTTTGCACGATTGCTCCTTTTTCTGATATCTTTTGCCATCGGGCAATTAACTATAGACTTTCTATCCCTTCTCTCAACCACACAACAGGGAGCAGGTTCTAGCCTCCTGTTGGGTGGACCCCCTTCGAGCCCCCCCCAGGGATGTCAAAAACGTAAATCACCATACCAGCCTCCACACCGCACGTAATAGCACCAGCCAGATACCTTACTCGAATCACTCTAAAAACTCACCAAAACACCACGAGAAAATCACCAACAAGCGCACAAATCACACCACAAACAGTGAGAATAGCAAAATGTTTTTCAAGTAGTAAACCTCAAAACAAACAAACCTCCTACCACCAAACTATAATCCCCCCATTTACCCTCCTCCGAGTTCAAAAAATTGCTCTTAGTGAAGTAATGGGCCCTATAAGATCGATCTTTAGCGGTTCCTCGCACGGCGCACAACAACATTTCATTTCAAATGCCTTTGTCGAACAGTTTGGCAAACACGACCCGTTGCTCTCAAGGCAGAGCACTGTACGGCACACCGACAGACCTAAATAACCCGCATTTAAACCCCCCGAGCCCCCCCACCAAAGCCCGACCCGTTATCCCCGATCACCCAATATGCCGAATGGATTCTCCGGATTCAGGCGGTCGAGGACAGCAGGGCGCAACCAAACCGCAGACTCCGCCAACCTCGCACCTATATCCAGACATCCCCCCTTTAGTTGCACCAATTCGCAGTAACCCTGCCCAAGCGTCTTTCACAGTCACCCCAGAAACAATCTTGACCTCTTCGCAGAATGCATGTTGTCCTTGGGGTGGCCGAAGAAGAGTGGGCCGTGAGTTACTCGTGCTTACCAGTCAATCTAGTTAGCTAAGCAGTGCATGCTTGCTCTGTAGAAGGTATTTTTAGGTTAGTGACTGAATTGGGTAGGTAGTTCAGGGCCTTCAGTGATAATTATCGGAGAATTAAACCTGCAATGGTAGTAAAACCTGCACGTAGCAGTAGTGAATTGAAGGTTGAAGGTTAATGGAGAAAAACAAACTGCTATTTTCGTTTTCCATCACGTGGAATAAATTCTCGGGAGAAAGGACTCAGTCGGAGTGTATATGATGTAAGTGGTGCGCGGAGAGAAGAAATGGCCATGCGGTCGGTGGATTGAATGGAGGATATACCTCAGACCGGGTCAACGTCTTGGTTGAATAGAGCCCAAACAGCGTTTGCAGGCGCACCGCACCACGCATGTACTTTCTCAGGCGGTATCATGGAGTGGCCCGGAGGCTCTCGTCATGGGGGCACAGGCACTTGATGGGGTGTGGGCGCTCATCACATCCCCTCTGCTGTCTGCCCTTCGGCCTTGCAGTGATGTAGCGATTCCATGTTAGCCACCAGTCAATCTTGAGAAATCCATATACAAGCACAAAGAAAGGCACATAGTTAACCCACGAACTCGGAGCTTGCTTCCACGCCTATCCTCCCAGAGGTTGCCAGAAAACATCCCAAAAAGATGAGGGAAAGAGAGAGAGAGTACACGGAGGACTGTATCTATGTATGCCCCTTTGCATAGGCAGACGGACGGACAAAAATGTCTCGGACACATCCATGAAGAGGAGATAGTGTCCCGAGCCAAGAGGGGGTATTCAAGGATTCAGGCCCAAATGAAATAGAAATAAAAAACAACCAGGAGGGCCTATCAGCAGTGTTTCACCCCCCCCCCCGATGAGTCAAGTCGCATCACTCGGGATCTAATTAGAGGTCCGACACCATCCACCCGTAGAAAAAAACACTGTAAAATCATGGGTCTACAAGTATTCCCCTATCGTACCATGTGCAATACCTCCCTCCATTCATTTTAAGGCACCCAACCCAGCGCCGTTGCCGACCTGTAGAACGCAAAGGACACAATGCTCTATACTAAGTGGGAAAACAACCTAAATACCCACTGCTACCGTGGCGGACCATCTTCGAGGATTTATTGGGCAGGCGATGGCTAGGTGCCACGGCCCTTCCCCGCCAAACCTCCTTACTGAAATCTCCGTCTTCCGCGCTAAAGATGTGTGGAACGCAAAGACAGACGAAAGGATACCACATCGTGGTATTATATTATACTAAGAACCAGCGCCTGGCAGCGCGGTAATGAGTAATACAAGTACTATTATAAGCTTCTACTATGGTGATCACAAAGGACTAGACAAAGAAAAGCTTCACTGCAGAAAGCAACCCTTCTCAGCATCTCGAATAGTAAAATACTGGATGAGACGTCACTTGCCGGATAAGGTGAGGCGAGTTCAATGACTTTGCTTCTCCTGGGAGTGACAATACAGGTACAAGTATTATACGTATGGTACCTTATCCCTCACCAGCGTTCAGGGCAACCGCATAATCATAGCCCTGCATACAGCTTCCCCACACACATGTCATATTATTCAGGAGAGAAGGATCCATTTCGCGGCCAATCATGTACTGTACCAGTATCACTATTATACCTCAAGCAAATCCGAAGTATGACTCAGCACCCCTCAAAAACAGTACCGCAGCTTGAATGAGATCAAATGATTTTATGAAATTGAAAATAAATGAACGAGTAAAATCGCCTTTTTCAAACCGAATCGTCCATCGTCCAGACAAACAAACAAAGCAGCCAGAGCACTCAAGAAAATCGATGGAGAAGGAAAAAAAGTAAAAGAAAAATCAAAAAGAAAAATCAAAAAAGCCCTATCTCTATTCGCCTACCATATGCCATCCCATCAATCCAGTCAAAGCCAATCCCTGCGGCTACTACAAAGTAATCACTCCCAGTTCCAGTTCTTTTCAAACAGAAGAGACAGACAAGACAGACAGACAGACAGACAGCGCACGAACGCCGATATTACAGACTAATTGGAACACGGTAAAACTAGACGACTAACTAACTAATCGACCAGATAAATACTGGACGATCCAACCAACTAACTCTGAGCCCTGCTTCCCGGTGGTAGGAATAGTTCATTGTTGTTCCTATAGTAATCGTGAGCTCCCGTCTGTGGGTCTGGAGAGGTATGAGTTTGGGGTGGGGCTTCCTGGGAGTAATACGGTTGGGGTGGAGCACCGACTGCAGGGGAGCTATAGGTATTGTACGGCGTCGAAGGGTTGCTAGTTCCTCCTGGAGTAGTGGACTGAGGGGTAAGAGACGGGTATGGCTGGCTTGGGTATACGGACGGCGGCCCACTGGACTCTGGGTACGGTTGGTTAGAATTCGTACCGGCCGATAGAGGCCTTGATTGGGGTTGGTAATGATAGCCGGTGTACGAGGGTTGGCCAGGGGCCTTTGGAGAGTGTGGTCTATCCGTAGACTGTAATTTGGATGGCTGCGGGTTGAAACCTCCACCCGGTGGTCGACTCTCCATGGGTGAATCATATGCCGAGGTTGCCAATTCTTGAGGCTGGGACGGGCCATCCGTTGGAGGTGCACCGGACCCTGAAGGCGTATGGCTAGGGTGGGGCCTCTGAGGATGAAAGTCCGCAGAGGGCATAGATGGGCTAGAAGGACCCTGACGACCGGGCAGCTGTGTACCAGGTGGAGCCTGCCCAACAACATAAAATGGTGCGCCTCCTGCATGGGATGGATTGTCAAGGCTATCGCCTTGTGGAGGGTAAAAGGTATTACTTGTGCGACGTCCTCCCGGATATGGAGCTCCCGTAGGCTTCTGTTGGGGTGGGGCGAAAGTGGGATGGGCATTGGATGGAGATGCGGCATTATGTTGGGGAGCAGGCGTGTAATACCTACCAGGCTCTCCACCACCGGTCGGATAGGCATCGCCTCCGTAGTTGTATGGACTTTGATTTGGCCGACCATAGTGAGAAGCTGGTTGGGCCATAGATGTCTCCAGCAGAGATTCGTAATCCTTCCTAGCCTTGATAAACTTCTCGTTCAAGGACATAAAGTCATCTGAAACCATGGTCAACAACCCTGGTCAATCAGGAAAAAGCAAACACTTCACAATACCTTTCTTCTGCGAGTACTTTCCGATAAGTTCGATAAGCTTTGGGCGAATAGCAAGCGTCTGGTGATACAAGGTCTAATCCAATTAGCGCGAAGATAACCTGATGACTTTGTAAAAGTGCATACCGTAATCTCCTCATTATCCTGAACATTGGTATCTACACTGGTAGTACTCAATAGAGCTAGCAGCTTCTCCACATTCTTAATCTCAGCGAAAACCTCTGCCTCCATCTGCGCCTCCCTTTGAACTTCTTCAGGAGTAGGATCCGATAATTTCTCAACATAGTTTAACGGGAAAATTCCGGTCTGGCCTCGTAAAGAGCCCTTCCACCAATCCTTGTAGACAGACTCGAGCACGGCGATAATATCGCCTTTCCTAAAAGCAAGCTCTCCAGCTTCAGAAGGAACGAAATCGAAGAGAGCACGGACTCGCGAGACAGTAGCAGCCGTGGTATGCGGCGCTACCTGCGAAGGCCCAGCTTGGCCTTGAGCTTGAGACGGCTGACCAGAGCCAGCGGGTTGTTGAGTGGCCTTCGCAGCAGCTACCCCTTGTGCAGTCCGATCTTTTAACGATATAGCCAGCGCCATTTGAAGCTCCTCCTCCTCCTTTTGCCTGTCAACATCAGTAATTTCTTTCTTGTGCGGCTTTGATGGCGCTTGGATAGTAGGATCTGTCGAACGTTAGCTCTAAGTTTATCCAAATAAAGCTCTAGTAAATCTTCCTACTCTGAGATTTAAGTTTGTTATAAGCTTGGTCCATAATGCCAAGATCTGGCTCCTTCGAAAACATCTCCGACCACTCCGCCATTCGCTCCAGAATCTTCGTCTTGACCTTTTGGTGAGTATTCTATCGGAGGAAAGAAGAAGCACTATCAGCAAACCGTACTCCCCCACCGATTTCAGAATGGAACGAAACGCACCCGATCACCAGCAAGCCGTAACAGCGCCTCGGTGAACGACCTTGATGCAAGTTCCCGGTGCATCTTGGGACCACAATTTTGAGAAAAAGCGTTGGCGAGCTAATACAACCTCTCTCAAGAGAGATAAATAATTAGCCCACATATTTCCGCAAACGACAACCTCCAATAACAGATACGAACAGTCCCACCTCAAGTGTATAAAGTTGAACATCAGCATTCCGATGAGCGAGTCTCTTTATCAATGCCGCGACAGAATTCTTGGGCCTGCAAACAAAGGTCACAATCAATCAGCAAGCGAGAATTTAAAAAAAAAAAAATTTACGGATGAACAAAGAAGTTTACCCATTCTCTCCAGAATCATTAATCTTCTCCCAAGCGTCCATCATATACCCCCAGTTTTCCGAGGTCAAAGTCTCGTCGGTCGCCTTAGCTATGTTGCCACAAAAATAATACCCATGAGCATACGTATTCACAAGATACACCGAGCCATCGCACAATCAAAGCAAGAAAGAATCTTTCCTTACCGACGACATCGTCAAACTCATTCTGCTGCGCTCGAAACATGATCTCCCTCTGCGCAAAAGAACTGTTAGATTAGCAGTAGGAAGAAAACTCCCAAACAGCGGGTTCAGTTTGGCTCGTTATAAGGTTCTTTTTTCTCTCTTTCCCTCTCTTGTAAGAGTTTCTCGTTCCCCGTATGTTGGAAGGAGAGACGTGGTGCACAGTTGATGGTGGTGGTGGGCAAGTGAAATGGATGGAACTTGTCTGCGTAATGCCCCAGCGTCAGTAGGTGGCTGTGGAGGCGAAACGCCGCGCGGGGCCTGCGGGGAGGGGTTATGAGTCAGCGGGAATAAGCATCTGCGATTTTCTTTCCATATCGGGTATGATTGTATAGAAAATAAATACTTTTTTCTCCTCCCGACGGCACTATTGTGACACAGCATACGCGTTCCATTGGCAGTAAATTATTTATCATACAAGTACCTTGTTCCGACAGATGAGAAACTATCATACTGGGCCCTAAATAGGAAAAAAAAAAAATTCAAGTTTATCGAACTCGGGAGCACCCACAAAGCACCGGTATCGTATTCGGTCACGTTATCAGACACGGTGCTTGCACGATACACACACCGCGATGCTCGTGTCACCAGATTTGGATGCACCAAACCACAACCAACACCGCAGCTCTTCCCAAGCACACAAGGTCCAGAGCCCAAAAGGTACGATGCGATATTTCGAAATAAACCACCAGCCCCACGAAAATAAGCTCATCTCCTATAATCATACATCGAGTGACATACTATGACCATCAGATAGGATATCAGCATTCCAATATCAAGGAGATTACGTCTTGGCACCTTTCATTGCAACAAACGATCCACGATCCAGGCTAACGCAGCCCCGAATGCCGTGCAATACCGGTACCGGCAGATGCTCGAGTACTTGTACGAGTACAGCAAGTGTAGTGGTGAGGGTATTTATTGGAGGAAATCACAAATTATCACCAAAATCCTTCATTCGGTCCAGTTGCCCGCACGTAACGTGAAAGTGGTTATCCCATTTTACATTACGATATTTATCGTAATCAACGCGTATGATATCCACAACGTTACTGTAAAGGTTAAAAAAGGTGTAGAATGAAAGTCTCCAACAGATACGCACAATGAGAATGTCAAGGGGTGCCAGTATCGCTCGCGAGGGAGAAAGAAGAAAGAGGGGGGAAAAGAAGAAAAAAATGGAGAGTAGCATGACCTTGAAACAATTCCCCCCAAACAAGTCAGAAGATAGAGAAGAAACAGAATGGAGGACGAGAGGGGAAAAAAAAGCCTCGGAGTACAAATATCATAAAAGATGAAACCGAATTACCCACCACCCCCGTCAAATAATTCCACCCGTCTTCTATGTAAAAAAAAATACCCAAATATCCAACCATAACAGGCCAGCCAACCAACCAGCTAAACAGTTCCCTTCGCTAATAACACTTTTTTTTTTTTTTTTGATTATTTTTTTCTGCATACAATCCGCCTGACGCCGTCGAAAATGAGCTCATAGGATAAATCGCGGTACATCGTTCAGCCCCTCTGTCGTTCTTGCGCTCTAGCTTGACGCGCAGCCTTAACAAGAGGCGCTAAACTGGACAACGGATCCGCAGTTTGAAGGAACGAATGCTATGTATATTCGTCAGCTACATTGGAATAAAAAAGCAATGCTAGAATCATTATAACATGCCTGAAGGAGTTCTCCAGCAGAAGCCCTACGATCTGGGCTGACTTCCAACGCAGAATGTAAAAAGTCCTTGAGCTCCACCGACAATTGATCTGGTTCCTTGAGCCTAGGAGTACCGTTTGTCGCGATCAAGTACAACGCACGCAAAGGCGATTCTGTCAAGTATGGTGGCTCACCCTCGATCATCTCGATCGCCATAATCCCCAAACTCCAGATGTCAACCTTACGTCCATACTCCTTCCTAGTGACAACCTCAGGCGCCATCCAGTACGGTGTGCCAACCATTGTAGTACGTTTCATCATGGCTTCATTTATCTGTGCGCAAAAACCAAAGTCGGCTATTATTTCGAATTGGGTTAGCTATTAGAAATCTTACCGGAACGACCAGCTAAATCCACTCACTCAATTTGATGTGGCCCTCAAGTGACAGGAGGATGTTATCAGACTTAATATCTCTATGGATTACGCCTTTCGAGTGAAGATGCTGCAACCCTTGCAAAGTCTACGAGCAATTAGCATCGGAAACATCTGTGGATTCAAACACAGGTTACCAACCTCACGACAAACTGCAGCAATCTGGCCTTCCGTCATGATATTGAAGGTAACCACATCGGTCAAACTTCCACCTTCCATGTACTCCATCACAACCCAAAGATCGCCTCTATGCAAGAAACTGTCCATGAAATTAACGATGTTCTTGTGTTTGCTGTCCTTCATGACAAGAATCTCATTGATAATGAGATCCTTTTTGGGTTGCTGCTCAAGATTCATCTGTTTGATAGCAACAGACCGGTTTGAACCAACTTGATAGGCCGTGTATACGCCACCAGATGCTCCTTGTCCAATCTTATTCAGGCTACGGTAGAGTTTGGTAGGGTCACCACCGGTACAGATGGCGTTCAAACGAGTCACAATGTCGATATCCTTGCTGGGCTGCTTCCTGTGTTGTTGACGTCTCTGCACAGGGACAGGTCCAACATTTCCACTAGGGGGCGCTTGAGCTTGAACAACTTGACCGGAGTTAGCCGTGGGAGCACGAGTAGGACCCTGTTGAATGGTTGGGGAAGCATTCTGATGCTGGATCGCGGGTTGCTGAAAGTGAGTTTGTTGTAGCGCGGGCGAATGCTTCACCTTAGAAGTAGCGTGAGAACCGTTGGGTTCGTAGGGCCCGTTTCTGAAGGGATCATTTGACCTCGGAGGCGATGGCTCTCTAGGTATCCTTGGACTCTGGTGAACAGTGACCGAGGCCGGTGCGGGTGCCACCCGAGTCTCCTCGTGCGGCTGATAAGTATCCTGCTGTAATTGTTCGATGGGAGACACTTGATACGAAGGTTGGGGAGGCGGAGGGGCGGGTTGGGCTGCCCTTGGAAAGTAGGGGTTGATATGTCCCAGTTCCCTAGGTGGAGAAGCCGGGGGACGCGGCGCCGGACGTGTGGGGACAAGTGTATTACCGGTTCCATCCCGGGGAAGTCCTGGGGAAAGGGGACCAGTGCGGGACTTCTGACCTGCCGGAATCGGAGGAGGGGCACGGGGGTTCTCAAAGCTGTGCTCATGGTTTGGTGGGAATCGGGGACTAATAGGAGGACTCATTAACGGAGGGCTGACCAGAGGAGATGGCCCGGGCGTCGTCTGCCCGGGCAGGCCAAGTGCATGCGAATCCTGCTGGGGAATCTTCTTCCAAACACCATCATCCGCCTTCCCACCGCTGACGTCACTGTAAAATGCCACAATGTCCATCACAGCCTGAGGATGCTGTTCCTGCTCCTTCTTCGTTATGCCGCTCTCCTGTAACACCCGCTGCCATTCCTTCGGTAGTCCCTATACGCAAGAGTAAATGTGAGAAAACACTGGGAGGTGTGGATGGAAGGGAAGAATCCAAGCTCTGGAGGGATTGCGTACTGTAAACTCCCCAGTGACAAAATTAAAGCCGACATGGGTCAGATGGACTGGATCGGAGGGATTCGATATCTCGACCCTCTTTGGCGAACCCAACATACTATTCATAAATTTTGAGAAACCGGTCTTTGACTTTGCACTTGGCGGAGCCTGTGTTCTGACTTCATCCGAATTGCGCTTGGGGCTCAAAGCGCCGCCGGAGCCTGTGGTGTAGGACTTTGGCGGGTTGGGTGGGGAAGTAGTACGTTCACCCATCGTGAAGCTGTTTGATTGTCGTAATTGTGGCCTGGAGGGTGCGGTTGTCATTTCACTGGTATTGGTGTGGGCAAGTGGAGGTGGAGGTGGTCGTCGTAGTGTGTTCCTTCTGGATGAGGTTTCAAACCCGGAACCCCCAGATGTCGATTCCTCAGAGAGCCTCCCTGAGACGGGTCGCGAGCTTACCCCAAGTTGATTGAAGTGGTGTATTGGTAGGTCGGATTGCCCCTGCTGTCGGAACCCGTCTTGTTTAAGCTGTGGTGAGGGGTTTGTTTGCTCCAACGAGGAAGAGGAGGATGAAAAGGCCAGCGGATTGGGAGATGTGGGAGTTCGCTGGTGTCCTCCAGTCGTCTTCCCATGTGCTGATCTAGGGAGGACAGGAGCCGACGGGGCCCTCTGGATCGATCCGGAAGACCACGATTTTGCGGAGGGAAGGCCTGGTGATACAAAATGCGGCGCCCTGGTTGATGGGGGATTCTTAGTGAGACGTCGACCGTGAGGTTTGTTTTCTGAACGGTTCGAGGCGCTTGCCGAGTCCATTGTTAGTCAACAGAGCCAAAGAGAGCTCAATACCGTATCCCGGCAAAAGGTGTGCTTATTACGGGATGGACTACTGATTTCCCTCACTGAATTCTGATGCTTGCACCAAGTATTGGGCGATGGGGTGGGGGGGGACAAGCTGATTGCGGAATAAATTGCAGGCGGGCTTCTGGCTGGCGAAGGATTGGAACAGGCAGGGTGGAGGCGGTCGAGATTAGCGGTGGGGTGCAGAGAAGGGGGGGGGGGTGAGTTAGCGGTAGCAAGTGAATTCAAAGCCGTGAGACGATTGATGGAATGGGGGGGGGGTGGATAGGACTGATTATTTTGTATTTTGGGTGAGAGTTAGCAGATTTCGGCTGAACTGGGATCGTCTGATGGTGAAATTAGAAAATGGCAGCCGTTTTCTGTCCTTCTTGCGGAGCTGCCGTTGGATCGTCTGAGTTTGCGGTAGGCTTATTGTGAATTCTGTCTCTCTTTTTCTGGTGTTTCTCCTTCTATGACGCTTCTAGAGTTTACCGCTCCGACAGCTACTAGAGTAGCAGCGAGAAAACAAGATGGAGAAGCAACTCCAAAGGCCACGGAACATAGTGAAATTGTGGCTTACTTTTCTTTACTTTTTTTTGCCTTTTCTCTTCTCCCCTCTTGTTGTTCCTTCACACCTCGTTACCACTCTTCTACGCGATGTTTTACAGTCCATTGTTTGAGTATTGTGTAGTAGGTGAAATTTCTGTTGTAATTTGAATGACTTTCTAGCATCACTCGATCACCCCTTGTGTTTCCGCTACCGCAGTGGATGAATTGGGGGGCTCCGTCTTAGCTTTCCTTTTCCCTCCAAGAATGACAGGGGGGGGATAAACCAAGTTTGTCGAGCACGAAGTTCCAAACTCGAAAAAAAAAAAAAAAACCATTTCATGGGCAAAACATCCATTCTAGAAACATTTAATGAAAACGAGAAGTAGAAGAAAGGGTAGAGAAAAGGGTTAGAAGGAAAATTATCAGCCTCTGCCAGCGAAACACATGGGTTTACTCAGTAAATAGTTAGCGAAGGAATCCGATGACCCACCCCGGCTCTGCAGGAGAGCCACAGCAAAGTTCTATAAAATGGCTGCTGTTAAGCCAACAGCAACAATCCTCAACCCCGGTCCACCGGAACAGCCCAGTCTGGTCCATTTATCAAATCTCCCTCCCTGCCTCCCGCTGCGCTGTTCAAACAGCAGACAGGAGGGATATTGAAGGGACAAGGAGAACGACAACTAAACACGAAACCGATCACACCGTGGCATGTGGGGAAGAAGAGCCAAAATAAAAAAAAGGGGGGAGGGGGATACAAACTTCCAGAACGCGAAAAATCGCACATCCACAGACGAATGAACGAACAAATAGACAACCATGTCCCCTTTCACTCCATCCTGCAGCACATGTCACGATACAACGGGTACGAAATCCTTTTTTCTCTAAACCTTTATTCAATATTACAGTATTGTACCCGTCAAGATGCCCTACGCCAGCAAAAGGGAAAGGGGAAGAACAAAAAAGACGGAAATTTCACTCCTCAACCTTGTCATTGTGCAGCTTGCAGATGTGCATACTGTACTAGTACTTGCACTTGCAACTGTACGAGGGAGAGAAAGGAAGAAGAAGGAAGAAGGAAGAAGGAAGGAAAGAAGGAAGGAAGGAAGGAAGGAGGAAAGGAGGAAAGGAAGAGTTTACTAACTACTTGGAGTGCGGTACTTCCAACAGAGTTTAGCCCGCATGAGAACCATGTTGCTGTGATGGAGTATGGGAAATTAGAGTGAGAGTGCCGGTATCATGCATAAAATCCCGTAGCCTGGGATTTCACATAAATGCCGGTAAAAGGCTCGACCGCGATACTGTTCATACCGGTATTGTACTCCAGTGCTGTATCATAAGGTGAGTTAGGAGTTACAGTACCACTACTGCTCTGATGGAACTTGCTCGGGTCGACACAATTCTTTCAACGCCGTGATTGTTTGGCTGAGTGGGTTCAACTGGGAAAGAGGGGGGGGTTTGTGCTCGAATATAGTACAAGTACAGAGCTGGAGCCCATATACTCGAGTACCGGTAGCACTTTTTGAGGATTGAGAAGTTCTGTTCCTGACCTACAGTATCAAGCCCGGTAAACGAATGGGGAGAGCCATGGTACAGTACTAGTATGTTCAAGTGGCCCCTGCTATGATATCCGCCAAGCGCAAGAAAAGCAGGACAGGAGCGGTAATGGCATGCGCACTGCTCGCACTGTGCGTGAGCAGCAGTAAGCCATAACAAGTCAAAGCTACGGCCCGCCCGCAATCCCCCGTTACCCGGCAAAGCCAAACAGAGGCGGTTGCCGTGAGCTCTGATACTCGAGGTACAGTGATCCGAAGTCACATCTTTTAGAATCGACACAGTGAGCTAGCCGCCACGAAGAATGAAACAGCAGGAAACAAATTTAGAACTTTGAGGGCTTTTCAAGGAGGGCTTTTCAAGGTTCGTAACCCAGTCTTCAATGGGGACACAGGGAAAACGGGCGGGCGACGAACAAGGATCAGTAACAGGCATTTTTATTTCTTATTTCCCTACCGTACTCGTACTCTAACGAATTCACTTTTCCGCCCACCAAATTACATCTATTCGTCATCCACCGAGTTTCATCGTGCCCCTGTCAAGAGAGCATAACAGCCAACCTGAGTTGCTGCTGTAATTCCTAGCCCCATGTGGCGCTGAGAGCCTCCTCGAAAAGTCGAAACCTTATCCGGCAAGGAGTGAAGGGAGAGAGGGATGGAGGTTTCAACGCAGGATCCACCCCGTTGTGGTGCAGAGTATCATAGGCCACTGGTTAAACTATCGTTCATTCACTCATTTATGTGGCTGGGAACATGGTCTACTCAAAGGTCTCTCCTTTTTTTTTTTTTTTTTTTTTTTTGTCCCAGTTAGCACCAAAAGTACGGTATCTTATCTACCTATTCTTCTACTTTAGTGTATTAGTACTCGAGCACCGGTATGGTGACAGAAGAGATACGGTAGGGGGAAGTGCGCAACCCCCTGGCCACATAGTGGCTTGCCCACAAACGTTGAATCCATCATGGTTCCAAATTTCAAAACAGCAAACAAAGTCCCACCGGTAGTTGACTAGACCTATCGGTACCTTCTGCCAACTAAAAAGATTGAAGTGGAGGGAAGGGGGGGGGTTACACACTTCCCCTTCCACGGCTTCTGGCGCCATAAGCTCTGATACCTCGAGTGCTATCATACAACAGTACCGTACCTTAGCATTGTAAAAAGCTGTTAGTTTGCCAAACTATTAATATTACCTTAATTGTTGAATTATTATTATTATTATTATTATTATTATTTTTAACATGCTGAGAAGACGAGATAATAATTTTACTCTACGGTCGCAACCTACACGAGTATGATAAGTCACCCTCCACCCATCCTTACTAATTCCCCCTCTCCACACTTTCACCAAGTATCATACTCGAGCCCGGCACAGTGCTCTAAACAATCGCACTCGCACCGTCAGACAAGAACACAACTACCGACGCACCACGAACCTTCACACTCCCTCACGTTACCCGCGAGCACGAAATGAAATGAAATGAAATAAATCGCAGAAGCAACAACCACCAAAAACCGTTGCTATTGCATACATACGTGAGTTAACGCACGCTATCAGTTGTATCATCCACCCATCAACGCGAAACCATGTTATCGTCGTATGCACCACGATATTTTCTCCTTTTCCACCCCCCCTCCCCTCCCCTCCCCAAGTGCCGGACAAGAAAGTCAAGAGAGAGCGAGAGGGGGAGGGAATAATGCAGGTACTGTACAGTGCCATCAGGACTTACCGTGAACTACTACTACTACTACTACTACTACTACTACAATACTACAATACTACTATGAGCACGGTACTTGTCTGCCACGAAACGGAATTGGATGGAATGGTGAGTTTTTTTTCTTTTCTTTTCTTTTCTTCTTTCTGTCGCGCTGCTTTGAATACATTGTGCCGCTGGTTTCGAGTAACGTAGAATTGTAAGATGCTACAAGTCAAAAGTAGACCAAGATATGCTTTACCGTAGCATCGGATTTTTTTTTTTTTGTCTTCTCCTTTTTTTTTTCTTTCTTTTCATTCCTCAACCCACAGCCACATCCCATCACTCGCGATGATCGTCGTCGTCGTCGTCGTCGTCCTCGTCGGGTTCCATCGGGCTTTTCTCCGGTTTGAGGTGCATTGCAGCAATGTCGCTGATGCGGTGTGTCCGTTGGGAGCCTAAATTCGGAATGGAAATGGGAATGGTGCGAGTGGGGATATACATGTGGTGTGCTTGTGGCGCAGGGTTCGGGGTGGTCGGAGTGAGCGTGTGTTTGTGGATGGCTATGGGTGGCATTTGGGTGGCGATGGCGGTATAATACGAGTACGCTTAGGATCTTCACGGGATACTGGTGTAAATTTAATACGCGTGTAGTCTACTCGAGTACTGTACTTGCACTAGCACTGCTCGCGGTGCATTAGACTAGACTTATGGACGGACTTGCTGAGCTGGCCGGTGATGGCGCGGGTGGATGAGCCGGATCCCGGTTCCAGAGGAAGCTTAAATAAGCACTTGGTCGATGGTCATGGGTCGTCACTCGAGGATGGTTTCAAGTTCGGTCGGTCCTCGTGTTGGGAAATTTGGGGGGGTTGGCTTGATGGTGAGTTTGCAAGGGAGCATCACCGTGGTTGGTTGACGGGGTCGTTCGCACCGCTACTTTTTGCGGAATCGGACTGGGCTGAGTTGCCCGTGATGACTTTGGGGCTGGGTTGTGTTGGTGGAGGGTGAATTGGAGCTTTCGGGGTTTTTTTTTCTTTTCTTCTTCGGCTGGGGGTGGGGTTCTGGAGGGAAAGTTTGGGAATGGTTTGTCCCTTTCTTCTATCCTGCACATCCCCGGTTCCGTCCTCAAACCTCGGGAATATGATTCCCAAGAAAACGTAACATGTATCGCCGGGACAATGGTGTGATCGCATCATATCGTGATTCTAGAAGACTTGGTTTCCCGGAATCCCCAAGTTCAATTATCCTCGCAGGCAGTTGCTAATTCCCAAAGAGAGGATAGAAAACTGCATGCCCTCAGAGGGGACGGGGGTGGTGGAGGGGCTAGGGTCTGGTACCAAGAGGCAGGTATTGGATCCTTCTCCGCCTTCACCCCTCCTGCCACTCCCTCCCTCCCTCCCTGCGGACATGTGGTGGCCCTGAAGAAGGATGTGTCATGGCGTGGAGACATGTGAAACCTTTTTCTTCCAGTGGTTGGCAATGTTTGAAAAAGAATAGGGTATGATGCTTTCTTGGAGATTCTTAGCATTGACCGACCTGACTAATCTGTTGTGTGCGAGCCTGTGGGTGCGGGTGGGAAAGCCAACATAGGCTTCACCAAATTTGCCAACTGTGCCAGAAATATCTAGCATAGCGGCGGTGAGCCATTCAGGCATATTCCGGCTGAAGGAAGCTATGAGACATGAACGTCATTGCGATTCGAACTGACTCTCAGTTGTCCTTGTGCAAGTGTCTGACACTGTTCTGCCGTAGGCCTCGCTGATACATAAACCCTTCGAGCTCCTCGCTGTGAATGGTCCAATCTGGTGTGCATCTTCCCTTGTTGTGCTGGTATTCTTGTTGCCCAAATTTTTCAGAACACAAGAACAGAGTAAGTTATGGGGTGAGTTTTTATGTATGTAATATATATATACTTTCCTTTCGCCTGGTTGTGTTTCTCTTCGTGGTGGTGTAGATTCCGGGTCGCAGTGCAGAATTTGGTCATTCCTCATTTGTCGGAGAATAGGTATGGCCAATGCGATTTTGTGTTTCGCCGTCGTGCGCTCTACAGCTGTTTAATATCACGAGACCTTGTACCAATGTACCCTTATCTTCCCTCCGGGAAGTAGTGTGCGTGGACTAGCCAGTGTAGCCCCTCGTGAGTACTGGCGTGAGACCGGGGTTTCTCGGACGCAAAGTCTCCTGTACTCATCTTGGATATGGTTGGATTTCCTTTTATGCACCCAGCTCCTGGTATGGCGTAAACCGTGATCATTGGTCATTGACGTTTTCTCTCGGGAAAAAAAATTGTATTCCTGGCAGCTTCTGTTGGCACAACTATCCTTTCCCATAAATAGGAAAACATGGAGACGCCATTAGTGCCAAGGTAGTGTTAGGGCGTGTAGTGAGACGTGCGTGGCGGTCCGGTATTAGGTGAGAATATGCGTATTATTCGAAGGGCGTCACCAAAGACTAGATGGAGGAATTGTAAAAGGGAAAATCCTTATTCTAGTGAGCAACCCCCATCAGCATTTTTAACAACGTCACCTGAGATCCTCCTTATCAGATAAGATGATTTAAGTGTTGAAATTCCTGCGGTGACTATCCCTTTAACTATGACAGAATCTTGTCGTTGCCAATCATTGATCAAGATCTATATTTTTTCTCTTGGAAATATACCCCCCCCCCGTAATAGAGCATATAAGAAGAAACGCAATACAAACGGTTGCTTTTAAGCTCGGACAAAAAATCTGGGTCCACCTACCAGCAGAATACTTAAGTAAGTATTGGTTCCCTTGGGGTAATATTATGTGAAATACTAGCTCGCGCAGTGGTTAATGTTTCAAGAGCCAACTAATCCCCGTATACTTAGCAGAGCCTAGGAGTTAAATTCCTACACAGAAATGAGCTCTTATTGAACGATCTGTCATGTAGGTGGGAGCCAAAAATCCTGCTTTATGGGAACCGGGAGATCGAGGTGGTAGAATCCGACTCTAGACCAATACCCTGATGGAAAGGGTCCGCGATCGGATGGTAACGGAAAGAGAGAGTCCTTTTCCTCCTCTCATTTGCGATGGCAACTGTAATCTCTGAATACTATTCGCCCAGCTGGATTGAAGCTGAGCACTTTGTCTGTAAATTGCCACCTTGCGTGCTTGGTCCCAACAGGCTTGCGAATAGTGATTCTCTGGCACAAACACATGAAACTGGTTTGTGAGGGTGGCTGCTTGCCACCAAGTCATCCATTCACCATTTTATCATCCTGCAAACTAACTGCCCCACTCCTGTAGGCCCTCTCCATTGGTGTTACTTTTTCGAGGTGCCCTTCCTTTGGGGGTAGTGTTCCGGGGAATCCGGGCGATCTCGTTCTAATTTTGAATCGATACCCGAGCAGCGATCTCGCCAACCGGGTGGAGGGTTTTAACCTTAATTAGTGGGGGTATAGGCTTAAATTTATGATATGATACTCCAAGTTTTGAAAACTCTTGTGGTGTGCTGTACTGTGATACCTGTGAGAGATCTCGATATGTTTTCCCATCAGGGCTGAAACCGTTCGACGTGGGGATTGTAGCAAAAGGGTGTTCGCATAGCCTAAGATGAAATACTGATCTATCGTCCCTATAGAGATTTAGGCCTGGAAGGAGAATATAAGTAGAAGCGTGCAGATATTTGGCTGGATTAATTTGTGGTTCCGGCCTGAATAATTGAACCATTACCGGTAGTCAAACTCTGGAACATCTTTTTCTGGTATCCATATGTCCCTGGTTCACTAGTGAGGGACTTCCACGCCATTTTTCGCACAATGGCCCATCAAATGACATCGAACGGTATCGTTTTACTCTGCTGTGACAGGAGAGCTATCTAGTGTCACATTTCCACTCTCTTGGGGTTAATGTAAAGAGGGCGGCACTCCTGTAGAGGTACGACTTCCTGCTGAGAAGTCATGGGGTTTTCAAGTATGATACTGTGCGGGCCTCGCATGTCGCCGTACTCGCGTCACTATACGCAATGGTTACCATGGGAGAGTGGGTGCCTTCTTGACATTGCGTTCTCCATTCCGCGTTCGATTGTACCCATAAGAGCGTATTCCTGGGAGGACGCCCTCATCCCGCACGCACACCAAAGAGCCCAGCACAAAAATTCTATACGTAGTTCCCCATCCTCCCTATTCTCTGACCATCGCCGACCCTTAATGTCTAGTCGAGCCACTGGTTTGGCGACTTCAACTTTTGCCATACCTGAAACCTGACCCGACACAAATCTAACCTAGTGTGTTTTTGAAAGTCGGGATCAAGTTCGGAATTTGGTATTCAAAGGCCCAGGGAGGGGGCGTCGTTCCGCCAGTGGCTTGAGCGGTTCCTCTCTTGCTCCGGAAGCTATGAGGTACTGGAGATCCCGGGGGTTTCCCTGGTGCCCAGGGCTCTCTTGGATCCCGCCAATTTTTTGTGTTTCCTTTTCTCTCTTGACTCATTGGGGTTCATTGGATACTTGGCAATAGCCGAAGGTTTGATGAACACTTGTGGAGCCTGATATGTGTTGTGCCAGGGGTTGGTCGGAGCTTAGGGGGTGTGTATATTTGGGTGGCCGTCTCGGCTGTTATGTCCGACTCCTTCGTATTATAGGTAAGGCATTGATTTAGAGGACGATACCTAGGTGGGGTTTGTTGGGGATTGTGGGCGACGTGTCAAGTGCATAATCGGTGAAGTGTAGACTTATCTTTCCCGCTAAACCCAATATAAGGTGTCTGTTGCTTCGAGCAGCGTATCACATAGTATCTCTGCTGCTTCAGAAAGTTGTACGCTGGTTTGACTGGAAATTCTCATTGATGTTTTATTTTCTGCTCCATATCAATTCACTCCTCTCTGCTGAGACCGGGTCGGTGATACAAGGATAAATAAATTATATTGAACTCCTAGAACGCTGAGTATCAGTATGCGGGCCGCGTAGGATGGCGGAGTCCATGTCCGAGATTTGCCTTGTCCTCTCGGAAGAGCTTGATCAAGGGCTTATTCACCTTGGGCTAATATGATATTATCAAAACAATTGAACACCCCGTTCTGGCCATTATAGGCTGCAGTGGGGCCCTAAGTTAAATTGTATGATTTTAGTTAAGCGTGAAGGAGAAATTCAGCCTTTGTTCCTTAAAACCCACGTACTGATCATTTCTTCCGTAACACCGGTCCTTGACCAAAAGGAAAATCGTTTCCAGTATGATAATTATCATACCCCAAATAGAGAAAACAAATCTCGAAACTTAGCCCCTTCACCGTTAAGCTGTCCAGGAAAAAAAGGCACATTATGATCGATGGGCTCCAATGACCCAGTTAACAGGTAAGGGCGGTTGCTGTGAATTTTGATGTTTCTTCCCCCCGAGGACTTTGTTCCCCTCACATCCACTCTAGTACGGTGTTAATAGCAACTCCAATCTCTGTTGCGATACAGTAGATTGGCCAAGCTGCAGGCTCACAAATCTTAGAACGCGAGGAGCTTGTTATTTGACTTAAACGGTGGAGGTGGGTGTTGCTGGTGGAGCTATTGAAACCGTAACTATGCTTTTTCCCTACCATATGCTATCAGGAATTTCCAAGATTTAGCTCTTTTGTTACTACCCTCTCTGGAGGCAATCCATTCCCGATTTTTCCAATCCAGCTGGGATTGAGGTGTTGTGGGGTCCATATCAGGACCTGTTACCTGAAACCAATATATAATTAGTAATTGAATCTGGCATGGTGTTATTGCATTGTCGCGCAAATGGCTACTTTTAATGTGAAGGGGACAAGTGATGATCACTTTATCATGGTATTGTATCGTACCTGAAAGCGATGAAGAAATTTTTTTAATACTGCTAAGAATTGCCTAATAAATAGTGGCTGGGGGAAACCTCAGCGCCACCGGCAGAGTGCAACAACTCCTTGACAAGTCTGTGGCTAGCCTGTTCTGAGTTCAATTCCCTCCTCCCCTTACACTACATCCAGAATTCAGATGGCGAGTCTTCATGGCATACTCTTCTGTCAGAATTTCTAACTCCACAATCCAACCCAAATTGGCACCTGGGTTGGTGTTATCACATGGATTCGCGGCCATTTGGTAATGGGTGACTAGCTGAGTAGTACCTAGGGAAATAGAGAAATGATTCTTTGTATCATATATTTTCTGCGAGGTCATTATTCCTACTGCGCTCCCGCTTTTCTTGTGAAAGCTCTTGTGAAGGCTGGTCATCTGGCTTTCTGAATCGAAGCGTGCAATGTATCATTACTCTCCAATTTCCCCAGTATCTTGACGTCAATTGCCAAGTCCAGAATTCATTAAGCTCAATCTCTTATATTCACTCATGACCCCAGTCTCACATTCCTCGTGTATCACACATATTGAACCACTCTTGGTGTGCTGGTGGGGGGTGATGTGCTGTACTATAGATTACCTGGCGGGGTAAATTCTGGGGACAGTTCTTAGGGCGATGTAACTTATATTCTGGACAGGGGAGATTTCATCAAGAAATCGCGTACACAGAGGCTGTGTCAATGTGGGCAAGGGTATTTCATGGGTTATGAAGTCTATCCAGCAACAGGTTTGTTCTCCAGGATTCAATAACATGGAACCCAACTATGATATCACTTCTGCCATACTACCCGCCCCCAAATAGAAATCGCTTTTCAGCCCAATTCCTATGGATCAATAGGAAAGTGCCCGTCAGCTTCCGATGATCGCAACAGTAATGGGGGTTTGGGCTGTGAGGTCTGTGGACCTAGCCAATAAAGTAGTACACTCGGACAGCTGGTGGAATCTTCTGTTTGGTGCGTGGCGATTTGGGAAATGAGATTGGTAGGGTTAGTGTAGTACGCGCTCGCTGCGGAGTCAGTTAGGGGTATTTGAGTAACGGAGCGCTCCTTCCGCAGGGTGTATTTCTCCGCACTTTTTTTACTGGTGGATTGGTAGATTAGAATCGATGGATATTCTCACCGGGCGATGGAAAGTGTCGCAGTACTAGCAACATGTCTGAACTGGCTCTCGGATCTAGTCAAACACATTTCCCCTTTGCATGTTGTGCTCCATTCGCTCCCCCTCCCTCTTCTCCTTTTTATTTTTTCTTCAGAAACGGAGGAAAGGAAAGCTTGACGGCCAGGGGTTTAGGCCGCGCAGTAGGAACCAAAAGTGGAGGAAGCTAGAGGGGTGTGGCAACAGCGGGAGCATGCAGGGATAGGAAATGGGTAGAAAGGGAGTGAGAAGTGAAGAGACGAGTAGATGGTCCCAACCTAACCTTCTGGGAAGAGATAGTGCCTTGGGACAAAGGAGTATTACAAGCGCGCAGTGGCCAGGCGGGATGGAACGCGCAATTGCTCAGGGAAGATAGGTGGGCCAAGTAGTTAGTAGGCATAAATTGGCCCAACAGCGAGGAATCTAGAATTACAAGTCCGCCTCGAGAATACCTTATCATCATCCATCACTCAGGTTTCCAGTATTCCATGGTACAGTTCCCCAATTATCTTGAACGGAATGTTTACCCCACTTTGCAGGCATAACACGATGTCGCCTACGCCGCGGGGTTACCAATCCCTATCTTATGCTATAGTAGCGTAATGATAGTGGCTATGGGACTTGTATAGGGTGAGGTGGTGGAGTTAAAAAGTGCTTAATAACCAAACGGGTGTCGCCCTATGATAGCACCAGAAACACCTCCTGTAAAGCAACACATTTTGGCCTCTTTCGAGTAGTGTGTTCAATATAGGGTGCCGGCGTTCTATCCTGACCCTTAGGGTAGCCTCCTGCAATCCTTCCGAGTTGGCAAAGGTGCTCGCCGGCTCACCTCTCTGGCGAAAGGGCGATGGTAGGTAGACGAGTGATGCAGCATGACAGAACTCTGAAGGGGTGACATTTTGTGCGGTCGCCGCAATGAAGGAAGAGTGGTCATGTGACAATCTACGGTATGCGTTGCCCTTGCAAGTTTGTGAAAAATTCATGATACCTATCCTAGGCTCTATGTATATAAGGCAATTGAATCTCTCGTCTTCTTGTCAACCGTATCCAGTTAGGGTCTATCCTGGATTGGTCCTTTTCCAAACATACAACAATGCCATTACAGTACACACTGGCATCAATAGCACATTAGTTCGTTTCTGCTGGCAATATTAGAATAGAAATTGTTTTTACCTGTCACTCCGGCAACAATATAGAAATTGGTTCTGTCTGCTGATTCAGGTTCAGTTCGAGGGTAAGCATTATTGGGGAATAATGCAGCCTCGGAGACCTACATGTTTTATTTATGCGTATAAGTACCCTGTCAACTGAAGTGCACTGCGCAAGGCTTACCATGACAAAAAGCTCGGATATGGATGTCCAAGAGGCGCTCACATGTAAAGGCGCTGACATGCCAATCTCACGTGTATAAACATCCGGCTGGATTTCGGCTCTTTGGGTTGTCTTATCCAGGTCCGCCTTTAGGGCTGCATATACCGCCGGAAGCTCGTCGAGTTGCGGATACCGAGCCTAGCATATGAATTAGCGTGTGTCACCGGCTATAGATAGACTATCCATACTCGTAGATCAACTATATGTGCAAAGCTGTCTGGATCAGACGAGTCGTAGGTGTAGCACACGACATCACAAGAATTCAATTTCGCTCCATTTTCCAGAATTGCGGGTTCTAGTTCGCCTAGTTCTTCAATCTAAAATCCCGGTGTCAGTCATGTAAAATTGTGATTTGTCTTGATGCTGGGGTCGTACTATCAGATAGCATTGCTTACCCCCTTGTAGTTCTACACTGTTGACGGCGGTTCTCGGCTTGATTGTGGGGTGATATGTCGAATCAAAAGGCCTATTGAGAAATGCATCTAATATTGAGCTCTATTTTCCAATTAGTTGAGCTTCGCTGTTAGCCTAATGAAGGAAGGGGTCGCACCTTCCCGCTCCCACGTGAACCTAGTACGTAGCAAAGAACAACATTGCGTTCCACTCTCCCTTGTCTCCTCCGCCTCTTCCTCGGTTTAGTGACTTTGAGCGCGGCAGTTGTACCACCCCTCTCACCGCTTTCAAATCCCAGGTACGCCAGATAAGCTAGAGTCATTTTAGGATCCTGAAAAGTTGTCATGCTCCATTGGGCTAGCCACCCTTGAAGAGTGATATGTCCGGCTTCAGATCTGACCGTAGAGGATGGAAACGAGGGATCAACCCATGATGCAGGAAGACCGGGAGTGGGGGCAAAAAGCGCTGCCAATTCATCTCCGTTGAGTCCCCCGTCATTATCTTTATCAAAAAGGAGGAAAAGGTCTACGAAAAACCTATACCCAAGGGGAGAAAGTTCTGCTGATGCATTAGGTGGGACTTCGAATCTGATATAAAGGTTCTAGTTATCGCGGAGGTAACAGGCATTGGGAGTATATAGAAGAAAACATACTTTGGGTGTAAGAAACTGTCTTTCAGACTCAGGCTATCCGTATAATGAAAAACGCGTAATATCGTCCAGATAGTTTCATGTCTAGCTTTTTCTGCGAACATCTTGCTCAGTAGAATGAAACCTTGCTCATCAACTCCCTCCTCGGTCCGAGAATTTGGCAGCCGTTTTTTTATTGAAGCCTTTATGTCTTCAAGCTCCTCTGAGGTTAGAGATTTGTCAAAACATTTTTTCTAGAAAGAGGCGTGAGAAAGCATGCCCAGAGAACTCGTGGAGGGGTTAGGATTAGCTGGAGATGGTACCTGGAATTCTTGAAGCTCAAGGTCGTTTAGAAAGCCGTCTTGATCCTTGTCACATAGGACTGAGAATGTGATTAGCATCAGGTGCCTGTTGAGTGTAGATGAGGCACAAACAGAAGATTCGTTGAAGAGCCGCCACCGCGGCAGGTTTAAGATTCTACAACGAACGCTCGTAAGCCCCCCGCTAAGCCTCCTGTGTTTTCGGAGTGGCATGCCTGTTCTTTAGAATCATACAAGGGTGCTATCGGATGTGTCACAGCTTTTTGGCACAAATAAAAAAGCTCGTTAATGTTTTTTTGCTCTTTTGCACTAACCCGTATGCACGAGTCGATTTCCTGAGAGCCAATGAGGTCAATACTTCGTTGGGGGCTGGTAAGATTGAGAGGAGTGACCTTGAATTCCAACACTATAGGCATCATTTCTTCTTCGGGGTCAACATCGGGCGACAAATCTGTTTTGTTTGCGCATAGAACAACAGGAAGCTATTCCTATTAGCCCAGAGTATCTTAATTCTGTTCGGAGGTGATGGACGAACATTTACTCCCAAGCTCCGAAAGAACGGAAGCCTGTGAGGTTTCCGCGGTCAGAACCTGGAGTCTCACACGGGGCAAGACGGTAGCAATACCAAAATAGGGAAACCCTTTCATAGCTCTCGGGGGACAATCAGCTGAGCGTTCAAAAATAAGAGTGTGTAAACCGGGCAGCTAACATAATGATCTGAGTAGACCAAACATATGACATTGGATCGCCGAATTTCTTTACCAAGAGTATTTCGTTCCTGCGGGAGAGCTGCACAGGAACCGGTTATTAACTGCCGTCAAACTTCCAACTCATGATGCCAGGAAGTACATACCAGAGGTATCAACGATGGTTGTGGTAACGTTTTCGGGGGCGCCTAGTGTAATTGCGGGGAGTATTGGTTGAATCTTGCTCGGGATGAAAACATCTTTGACCAGGGAAGTAATTAGAGATGACTTCCCAGTGCCTAATGGAATTTTTGATGGTGATGGTCAGAAGCTATTTGTGCGGACGGGTTGATAGGGGACCTACCTTCGTCTCCGCACACAACTATTCGAACGGTATCAGCCATTCCAACCAGAGCGAGTGGGATGGGGGTAATGAGTGCGGTAATTGGAGCAGCCAATACCTTTTTGTAAAGGTTTCGGGGCCGTGGTGCTAGAGTATGTAAACTTAGGTGGTAGATGAGTTGAATGTATGATACTCGAGTAGAGATGGAAGCAGGTGACAATAGGTGGGGAGTTGTGATTCGTAGAAAGGCTTTGACTGGGATCGCTTGGCTCCTCATGGATGGCACGGTCGATCCAGGGCCTAGCACCATACCGGTACTCCAACTTGTGCCTTAGATTAGCCGCCCACTGCAAGCTTCCCGTGGGAAAATGCTTGGATTTCTTCGAGCGGGGACACTTTCACAAGAGCCTCAGCATGTTATTTCTTCCCCCTGCAAATTAAAGGTTTGCTTAGAGAATCATACTTTTCTGTTGAAATGCACGCTGTCAGGTACAAATCAACTGGTCTTGGTGGAAAGAGCCGCATAGTTCTGACGTGGGTACACACCACACATTTCTCCACTATCTACACCCATCCCATCCCTCCCTTCTCAATCCATCTCATATCGTACAACCACCATCTCCATCTTCCCGGTTCTACCTAACCTACCGTGTACGATCTCCCCCGCACAAGTTTCTGCTCCCTAGAAGCCCCATTCAAACAGTTCCCGTATTCCCATTTCATCCTACCTGCAGCACCGCTCGTTGCTTCATTTAAGCCACATTGTTCCGTGGAATTAGGCAATGTTCGTGCTCCCGCCGCCGCCTCCCAGGCATCCAGGTACCCCCGGAGTAGGACTTTGGGGTGGCGGGATGCCAGGCACTCCACCCCCCGTTGTTGAGACGAACAATATCATCGCGTACCCTGAAGGGCCCGAATACCAATTTTCGGTCGGTGAAGGTATGTTTTAGGCGTGTTCGGCCGGCGTTGTGCGGTCTTGGTAGATCTCCTATGCCGGTATTGGTTCATCCGATGCGGTATTTGTGTTGTGTGCGGAGCAAATAGGCCAGACTTCCAATTTGCCCCTGCTGACCATTTGACCTCCGGATTGGCGCAGGCACCTACATCTTGAAGGAGGATATTTTTCTAGCCACGCCTCCGCCACATCCGTCTGAGTCTCCAATAACCAACCTCAATCCCCTCAGCACAGCACCGCAGCCTACAGTTGCCGGAACTAAACTCTCTCTAGTTGCCATCAAATCAAAAGATGCGCCCTCACCTGTCTACCGTAGTCCCGGAATGTCACAGAGTGGGGAAAGTCAGTCTGGGTTTGGCCCAAGAACCTCTGCAGACACAGACTCGCACAGCTCTCTTGTGAAAACGGGCTCAGGAAGCAATACATCTCGTAACGGGGATGGGGCAACTGCTACTACAGAGAAGTTTGGAGGGGGAAATGCGTCTTTGTCCGCATCTAGCAAGGACGCGGCCAAGAGAAAAAAGCCGAAGAACAATATTGCTAAAAACAATTCTACCTTCGTCTCGAGAATTATTCCCCATGAAAACCTAGCGAAACGGCTTGCAGAGAGGAACTCGGAAGATTTGTTTATTTTTGCAAACATAAACCGAGCATTCAATTGGTTGGATATGGGTTCCTCAATTAAGGTTCAAACTTACCGCTGCCAACGATTTATGTGCGAGAATAAAGGACTTAACGTTTTTATATCTTTGTAGCATGAACCTCTCTCGAAAATTTTATTCACGAAAGCACACCCACTTTGCCATGATGTCAACCTTCTCACTAAGAGCTCTACTCACTTAGATGTGATTATTGGTTTCTCGAGTGGGGACATTGTGTGGTTCGATCCAATCTCAAACAAATATGCAAGGCTAAACAAGAATGTAAGAACCTATACCCTAGATTGTCCCGCATCGCTATCTATATATCGCAAATTCTTTGCGATTCTCCTTTTCTAGTGGTATTAATGCTAATACAGCCCTCTGCCAATTCCAGGGCGTGATAAACCCACACGCAGTTGCGGATATCAAATGGATACCGGGAACTGAGAATTTATTTCTAGCCGCCCACCAAGACGGATCTTTGATAGTATATGACAAAGAGAAGGAGGATGCGCCATTTATGCCTGAGGATGCACCGGATGCTACTGGAATGCCTGAGAAAGCTGCTACGGGATCCGATAGTACGGCAAGTCTCTTGAGGTACTTTTCGGTGAACAAGTCGGTGGAGTCAAAAAACCAGAGAACCAATCCTGTTTCGTATTGGTCGATCTCTAGAAGTGCCATCACGGCCTTTGCCTTCTCTCCGGACTGCCAATATGTTGCTGTGGTAGCTGAAGATCAATGTTTGCGGGTCATTAATATTGTTAAGGAAAAGTGAGTGGCCGTATTCCGTGAGCGATATAGTTATCTACGGTTCTGGAACTGCGTAAAGTACTTACGTATTTGTTAGACTTTTAGATGTTTACAGTAGCTACTATGGCGGGTTAATGTGTGTTTGTTGGTCTCCGGATGGAAGATATGTTGTCACAGGTGGTCAGGATGACCTAGTATCCATATGGTCGTTTCATGATCGGCGCATCGTAGCTCGCTGTGAAGGACACCATTCATGGGTATCTAGTGTTGCCTTCGATCCTTGGCGTTGCGATGATCGTACCTATCGTTTTGGGAGTGTTGGAAACGACTGTAGGTTGCTGTTATGGGATTTTAGTGTTGGAATGCTTCACAAACCAAAAGCGGTACGGGCCGAGAATCCCCTTCCTTATCTCCCTTATTTTTTTCCTGGTGTTTTTTCTTCTTCCTATCCACTATGCCACCCGCCACAAGGAAGGTTGCCGATTTGCGAAGCTGCAACCGATAACTAGGGCTGTCGCTTTTTTCTAAGTAGAACCTATAGCTAACTCGGCTCCCGGATGGACCCAGGCGGCCACACAGAACCGTGGGAGCATGTCATCTCATAATTACCAGTCTCAAAGCGGAAGAATTCGCGCAGAGAGCCTCTCGGGGAGGTTGCGGTCAAATTCTAACATCGCTTCCATCCATGACGAGAGTTCAGACCAAGAAATCGCTGTTCATCCCGTAGAGGAACGTGCACGCACCGCAGTTTTACCACCGATCATGGTAAGTCGAACCTCCACCTTATCGTTATCAAACCGAAACAGTTTTTCCGAGATCAAACGCTCGGCTGGAAAAATTACAACTCCCTTTCTCCTTGTCCGAAAGGGTCTTGCCACTGGTCCTTTTTTCCTTTTTTTTTTCTCAATCTGTACCTTGAGAACTGAACTAACGATAAGGTTGCATATGACGAGGAGGATAGTCGAAAGTCATTGACGCGGAGCATCTTACCCAGCTAGTTTTCCGGGAAGACTCAATCGTTACAACATGCGTGGATGGTACGTGCTCTCCCCCCCAACAACTTTTTGGTTCCTGGTTCCTGGTTCCTGTTTTTTTCTCTTTCGAATCTCGCAATAGTTTCCAAGGGTTTCGTGCCCCTGTTCCTGCCTTGGCCCGTTTTGTCAGGCATGGCACGGTGTCGTGGGAAGAAAGCATCTCACCCCTACGGCCTTGCCATTTCTACAGTAGCTCCATTGCTAGCTCCTTGGTTTTGGCTTCATTTCCACCCTAGCGCAGCCAGTTCCCGTTTCTTGATTTCTATTCCTTGAGTGATTTGCGAGGTTGACTTTTTCTTCTTCCTTAACCTCGCCGCGCGAGGAGGAGGAAATTTTCCGACGGAACGATAGGGCACTTGAAGACGTGGAATCGACCACATGTAGGGCAGACTCGGAATGGTAGCGAGGTGACGCTTTCGGCGGCGGGGAGTTAATACGGTGTGGTGTTGATGGTAGTGTATTGTGTTGCAGTCGATTGATTGATAGGGTTGACACGGTAGCCTACCTGGTGTCATCAATCACCAATCACATTCATCGATCGCGATACCGTACTCGGCTCGTCCGTCTTGTTTTTTGTTTTTTTTCACCTCTGCTGTTTAGCTTGGTTTTTATCATTATTATTTCGGTCTTTTAGGTTCATCCCAAGTTACTGATCTCAGGCCCTTTTTTTTTTCATCTTGTTCATCGGAATAGCACGTTTCTGCCCTGTTACTCGTTACCGGTACTTGTCCTTTTTTCCGTTTGGTAGTGTCAACTACTGGTGCAAGTATTATCTTCTATAATGATATTATCGTGGTATCATACCCGCTCAGGTTTATGTACAGTATATGTTTGTGTGTTTGGAGGCTGTAGCCTACAATACTTAAACCTACTTTACTTGTAACCAGCCAACCATACGCTATACTTATAGTAACTATAACAAATCACCCCCATCTCCAAAACCCCAATTAGGACTCCCACCCGATCCCGTCCCACACCACATATACTCGAGTACTCGTCGATAGTGTTACATCCGCACCGTAACGTGGTGGCGGCAGAGGGGGCCGCACCAGCATGTACGAGTGCAGCACGATAGATGATACACAATTGTGTATCCCTCCTCCCTCCCCTCCCACCACCGCAACCATACGCCGCCCGCAGCATCAGCATTGCACAAAACCAGTCGACGTGGACATCCAGTGATAGTGTAGGCACCCCAATGTGAGTCCGGGGAGGTAAGCCGAAGTCTGCGTGTTAATTACCACGAATTAGCGATGATAACTAAAGCCCCTACAGGTATGATATGATACCCGTACTGCGAGCCCAAACGAGGTTGTGGGGCACTCTACTCAAGTATGAAATCCTGAAAATAGAGCACTCCGGAGGAGGGAGGGACACCTCCGAAGGCTTTGAAGGCTCTTAGGATGGGTATAGTATGATACATTACAATATCTATCAAAATTAATTGTAATTCAAGTCTCGGCATCTCGCGGTGGGGTTTTTTTCTTTCTTTCTTTTTCTCCCTCTCCCTCCCTCTTCGCCTCTCTTTGTCCGTTTAAACTAATAGTCTACGGTATCGGGTGACTATGGTAGGCAGGAGCGCGTGGGGGCTCTTGAAATGTCACGTCCGGGATCGCCTTTTGGGGTCTGGCGCAAGGTTACGAGTAGCAGGGCGAGTTCACCGCACCATGATCAACTCACCAATCGAATCATAGATCTTAAAACCGGTATCATACCACTACCGGTATTTGACGTTGAAGCCACAGGGTTTAGGAGATTGTGGATTTCAGTTGTGGCTTGCGTGCGAGAATGAATGAATTTCACCATTGGATGGACAGGGGTGACGAACTCATCCCTAACCTCTCTCCCTCTCGCACAATGCCTCGCTAGCTTATTGACTGGAGGGATGAACGTGGGGGTACAGTACCTGTATTGTATCTGTAGAGCGGTACTCGTACTGTAGGGAGAACATCGTCCTGGTACTGTTGTAGTGTTTAAGGTATCGGTGGTACAGACTTTCATCGCTAGTCCCTTGGAGCAAACAATCCATGTGCGGTGGTGAGGGAAAGTAAGGTTTGGGTGAGGGAAGATAACACATGTTCGCGTGTGTCAGAAGAATCAGACATGATAAGATAAACTGGTAAGATGTGTGAGTTACTGCACCGGTATCATACTGTATGAGTACCGGTACTCTATATTAGGCGTGGCCTCTCCTGAAGTTCCAATCGTATGATATCGTCCTCTACGGCATTTGGCTTCGATCGATCGTGGCTCGGAAGCCATTGAGGGGTGGCAAGGGGTGGAGTCGAGGAAAGCATATGCTATCTATTATCCTGTGGTTCCGGTCGCAATACCGGTAAGCCTGCCAGTGGTATGGAAAAGTGATTGTTTGGTTTCAGGTTGAATGATCACTGCCAACCAGAATGTCTCTTTGAGTTCGACATGATGGAAATGTGGCTGGACACCTGCTGCATCGGTCTATCATTTCAATTTCTGCGAAAACATGAACTGGAGGACCACGATCTTTGGGTTTGAAGTTGGGGCATTCTGAGTGGGAGCCTGTTAATAAATCGCTTGCAATGAGTAAGCAAGAATATGCCAAGACATGGGTTTTTAGCTGGGCGAGACATTCCGCTAGTCCTGATTTGGCTAAATTGTCCTTCTTTTTGAGCATTATTGTTTGTTTCTGCGTTCCTGCCATTAGGGATGAGTTTTTTCCTTTGTGAATTTCTGAGCTTGTGCGAGATGCCTTGCCGGTATCCAATATCCCTAAGAAGCCCAAAATTACCCGGAAGGTTGGAAAAAAAAAATAAGCAGAAATGTCCAGAGTTTGACTAATATTCAAGCTGAACAAGGGCCTCATGTGCTCGAGTACCGGTGCTGTACTCTTACAGGTTTATCGCGACCGGAACCATGAGTGCTGTACCGCCTGTACTGTGCAAATACAAAGGTGTCTTATTTCAGATGGTAAGCGCTGAGTGATAGCCGTCCCTCACAAGGCTAATTTAACTCTATCCACCGTGCGTAAGAACTAAAACCCTTCTTAAACTGACCTCTCTAGGCTAGGTTGGGGGGGAATGAGTGAATGGGTGAGAAGAAAAGAAAGAAAAAAGACGGTAGGAAAAAAATTGGCGTGCAAGGATGACAAAGGTTTGGAACATCCTCCTTCTCCATGATACTCGAGTAGACTACCGGTATGGCACACGATAGCATACCGGTACTGGTACGCGGCGCCGTAACCCCAAAGGGTCCTTCTGGGAGGGATTTCGGCTTGTCATAACTCCAAACGTGTAGACTTGGTCTATCCTACATACCATTGTTCTCGTAAGGCCTTCTGGCCTCTCTATTCTAGACTGGTTCGCTTCCTCACCCACCACCATTATTATTACCTTCCTGTGCCTACCTGCCTCTCCTCCTCCTCCCTCCTCCTCTCCTTCACCTTCCTTCAGCACCCTCTTCTACAAGCTTTTTTGGGCGTTAGTGTATGCTTGTGTCTGTCTGTGTGTGTATACCTCCCGTCCTTCAGCACTCCGGGATCCGATTTCCAATACAATCCCGTCGGGCTGTTTGTGCGTCCGTCCAATAAAATTTCGTCCCATACTGCATACAGCCTGCTATCCTCAACACCGCGGCAAACCTACTAATCACTTGGAGCATCCACTGTGGACAAGGTGTGCGGCCGAGCTCCGGTGCGTCAGACCGTTTACTGTACCTCATAGGATATTTATATCTTAGCCTTCCCTCCTCTTCTTGCCCAGACAGGAAGAGAGGGGAGAAAAGAGTTTGTTTGTTTCCGCTGCGACTACTCTATTGTTGCTATATACTACCTTTGGAATTGCCGGAGGATCGTCGTTGTTTATTGGGATAAATTATTGAGGAGGGAAGTTTGTCAATATGCCTCTTCTGAACCGAAGTCATAGCCATACGATCCCTTATTGTGATATTAGGTGCGAGATCCTTGCAATTGCTGCCTCTTGCTCGTTTTCATGGAGGATGGTACTTATTTTTGTTGTGCAGACTGGACAACAATGTGGTTGTGCTTAGGGGAACTCCAGAGGAATCTGCTGGCGCAGCGCTGAAAGGAACACTTGCTTTCTGCATCACAGAATCTGCCGCCATTCGGTCAATCGCTTTGTCGTTGTTGGGCGTGAGAAGGCTGCAGTGAGTATTTCCCTCCCGCTTGAAACAGAGTCCGAGCCAGAAACGAGGCAGAATCCCTGTCTACGAGGCACAATAATAATAAAGACTTGGAGGCTGATACTCCGGATTCCCTTCCGCATTGTTATACAAAGTTGGCAGGAAAACTCCACAGCTTCCGGCATTTCTGTCAAGCCGGTTAAAAGTGAGAGCGTAGTGTTCGTGAAGAAGTGGGAATTCTTGGAGTTTTCTCACAGGAACCCAGTCACACTGCGCCCGAATAATTACGAGTACAGCTTTGAAACTGTCCTACCTGGCAGTCAGTTTGTTTTTCCTTCTACTCCTTTTACTCGAGCGGCGGCATCTCGGGATTTTTTCCTCTAATTCGCGAGTTTGTGTGCTGACACTTGCGCCTATGGAACCCAGACCTTCCCGAATCAATCGAAGGCCTAGACCATGCTCAGATATTCTATCGGCTAAAAGCTGTGATCGAGAGGCCCCGGTTTGCGCAGAATATCGTTGCGAAAAAGGTGCGTTAGCTGAACGTTTGCTGAGTGTGCAAGTTTATTGGTACTGTATTTGTGAAATACCGGCATGTGAGGATAAGGCTGACTAGATCTTTTTGGCCCGGATAGCATTTAAGGGTAGTACGGACTTTGGGCCCTAGTGCATTGGAGCTATCACAGGCTATGGTGGGTTTGCCGCGTTGCCGGTCACATCTCCCAGGGCTCTTTTTCCTAACATACATACCCTTGTAGTCTGTGGAGAATATCTGGCCCAACAAGGTGGAATACTCGATTAGTATTCCCAGAAAGGCTGTTGCTTTTGGATCGTCTATTCCTATCGATATTATACTTGTGCCCTTACTCAAGGGACTTACTGTGGGGAAAGTTATTTGCAATTTTAAGGAATTGCAGAGCTTCAGTGACCCTGAGAAGGGCACTACTAAGGATGATGTCAGGCACGTTTTGCAACAGATTTTTGAGAATTGTGAGAGTGGGATGGAGGATGATGAAGATCTCGGAAGGTGGAGGCTACAGGACAGGGTTCAACTGCCGAAGAGCTTAATTAGATGCGTTCAGGATTGTGAAGTGGACTGCATCAAAATTAAACACAAGTGAGTATCCACGACGGATCTTTGAGCGGCACCGCTGCTTCTGCTAACCTAAACTTCAGGCTCAAATTCGCCATCCAACTTCACAATCCCGATGGGCACACCTCTGAGGTAGGCTCGGCCGAATGCTAATATCTGTGTGCGGTTGCTGACATATAGTCACAGCTACGGGCATCCCTTCCTGTGCAATTGTTCATATCTCCAGATCTATTGATGGGCGAAGACAATATCGTCCGTGGGACTCTCTTGTCAGGGGACCTCGCGCTGAATCAAAGTCAAGCGCCTCCGCGTTATGACGACCATTACCTGGATCGATTATATCAGGGCATACCCCAGGACCACTACGAAACTCCAACGCACACTCCACTTCCTTCCCTTTCTAACTCGCCCAACCTATCACAGCAGAGCTCCTCCGAGAACCTTGCCACGAATTCGGCGGGTGATTTAGGAAGGCCCAGCTCTCCTACACCCCCGGGGATACCCCCACACAGGAGTACCGGTGGCGCTAGTGCCCCGCCGGTATCTCCGGCCTCGTCGCCTAGGGCTATGGTAGAAGAAGTAGTAGCACGGTTGAGCCAACGTGGCGGCGAAGACTACTTTTCGAGGCCGGTGGAATCAAGTGGGCACACCGCGCGCTATGGTGGGCCTAGGGCGAGAGCGCACTCGCCGGATAAGGCACATGAGGATGAGGTGGATCTCGGTGCGCTATCGAAGGTCCCATCGTATAGCACTGCGGTTCGTTCAGGAACAGGAAACTTGAGCTCCACTTCAAGTCTCCCTACCTACGATGAGGGACTCCGCAGTGCACCTGCCAGCCTCGCCGCCAGTCCCCTGAACAGTCCCCCGAGCTCCTCCGCGCTGCCTACCATGCACTCCGGTAGAGACGGAAGCGATAGGCGGAGATCGGGAGGAGTTCTCGGCAGTGACCATACTGGTGGAGATAGCGATTCTAGCAGCGAAGTACACTCTCCCATCACAGAAGCTGAGAGAAGGTTGAGGGGATTCCAGCTTAGGGGTCGGTAGGAAAAACACCCTTCTTACACCTCCTTTTCCCTTTGTTTATTTTGTTATTTTTTTGGCCTTTGTTACCTGGAGGGATTGCTTTGGGCGTTTGCATGAGTTTTTTGGTGGGTACTGAGTATTTTCATTTCCCGCCGGTTCCTTTTCTTAATCTTACACTTTGTACACACACTCCTCTCTACCTAGCCTGTTTTCTTTTCACCGTCCTCCACGCGTTGTAACTACAGATGGCGTGTTAGGATTTTGTTCGCAGTATTCTTTTCCTACCCAGAACTAGACGGTGTGGGCGTTTCCTTTTGATAGACTTTTTATGTTTTTCCTTGTCATTGGGATGACCCGGGGGGGCAAAAATTGGGGGCATCAAATGGAAAATGATATCATTTCCTCTTCGTAAAGTATGAGGTAAATAGTGCACGACTTAGTTTTCGAGTGATGTGGCGTGCATTGCGTGATACAAAAGGTGTAAGTTACCGGGGCGCGGCATTTACCTTAAAAGCACTGTGCAAGTACTCAAGCAGACTGCCAGTATGAAGTAGCTTTAGTAAGCTTAGCGATAAATTGGCCCAGCGAGAATTCGATCTTCAATCTGATATCACCACTTCCCTGTCGCTGCTAGAGTACGAGGGTGTGGAAGAAAGTGATCGGAAAACCGACAATTTGACCAATTGTTGCCACGGGTTATCTGGGAGCAGCCAATCAGGTTTTCACTATGATGTGAGGAAAGAAGTGATCGGAAAACAGATCACGGGCGTTCCGATCACTTACCCTTACATCCTCGTACTTGTACTCGTACTGTGTCCAAATGAATCCCTTTCCGAATCTGGATCCAAAAACTTGGATGCATGGCAACCGTGAGTTGTAATTGTAGATCCTTTCCTCATGCGATTACCTCCCCCAACAATCGTTAAAGATGAGCACACCTTCGCAAAGCGTATTCAAGATATTCCATGTGGTGACGCTTTCTGTGACGACGGGGCTTTTGCTGGACCTCCAATGCAAGTACCGATATGGCGACCTTCGTGACGACAAACTTCACCCTGACGTCAATCACCAATTTAGCAGGTATTTGGTGGAAGAAAAGGGCTGTTGGAGTCCGTATAAGAGCAGTGCACGAGTACGATACAGTACCTGGCGCTGTATGTTGTGCAGCTGCCATAGATAAATGCAGGGACCGTCCAGGGACCCCACCTAGAGCACTGGTAAAACTCCTATAAGGTTATCCCTTCCTTCCACCGCCGAGCGATCATATAATATCCTTGGATTTGGAATAGGGAGTATTACTATATATCATCCAAAACAGCGAAAGATATCATAACGTTCCCCGATTCTCCAGGCTTAGTTGGAGATACGATAGGTAATAATAACCCTTTCACTCTTCTGGGGTTTCTCTGCTTACCTAAGTTTGCCTCCAGCACCCCCCACTTGTCTCATTTGTCTAGTAAATTACAGTGCAGAACCCGCCATGGCTACGGTATCTCCGCAAGAGGACGGACACCCCGCGCTTCGTCACGCCAACACCATCGACTCAATGGCATCAGAAGAAGCGATTCCTACTGAAAGAGGGGACGTAGCGGGACTATTGGTTGAGCGGTTGAGAGCTTGGAAGCATGCGGTTGGGTACATCGAAGCTTATGTCTCGCATACGGAAGCTGCGCACAAAGTGATGGCGAAGGAGTATGAGAAGGTTTTGAAGGTGTGTTTGGGTTGCCCCCCGCTTGAGGTTTCTGCTTGTACTGAATCAATTGTTTGAAATTGTAGACTGTATCCGAACCGTTGAAGGAGGGACATCACTTTGGTGAGCCCACTTTCTTCTTCAAATGGTGCGGGGGACTGATGGCGATGACGATGAACAGCCCAAGACATCGGCGGCGTTGCCTCATTCTTCGAAAACGTCCGCACAAACACCCAAGGCATCACGCAATCCCACCATGAAACTGAGCGGGCATTGAAAACCCACGTCCTACCCATCCTCGGACGTCTTCACACGGAGATTAAGGATCGCGCAAAGCACATCCATAGCGCCTCGGAGAAGAGCTCCAAGAGCGTCGCGAAGGCCCGCAACTACACGCAGAATCACATAGAATTGCTGGGCCAGCATGCTTCGGGCTTTGATTCCATGGGATCTGGGCAGAGCACGGCGGCGGGTGGACTTGCGCACATAAATATCCCCGGAACGCACTCCCATGGGAATGGAGGCAAGTTGAAGCCGGATGTCGACCCGTACATCTTGCGGAGGGGCGTGCTGCACAGACTGCACAAGCAGGTTATTGAAGAGAACAATCATCGACAGGATCTACTGGGTGTGCAGAATCAGATGCAACAGTTTGAGGGGCATATTGTTCAGACGATACAGCAAGCGCTTGGGTCGTTTTATGAGCATGTTGGGGCCCAGGCTGATAGACAGAAGGCACTGTATGGGGATATTATTGGTATTTGAAAAAAATTGAAAAAAAATCTTTGGATGAGTTGTGAGCTGGGCTGATTGGGGCGTTTGTTTGAATAGCTGCCGGTCAAAGACTCCCACTGGATTTCGAGTGGGGTGGGTTCACGACTAGATACGCCGACGTACTCATTGATCCATCCTCGCCGGCGCGGTCGATCGAGTCGATCCAGTTCCCCAATCAGGGTCATCAGAGTACAAAGGCTTTGATCGAGGGCACGCTGAACAGAAAGGGGAAAGTCATGAGGAGTTATAGCGCGGCTTACTACGTCGTCACCCCGTGCAAGTATCTACATGAATTTAAGGACAACGATGCTCGTCCCCCTCTCCATTCCACCCACAATACTCTAACAATGTCTAAATTAACGAGAAATAGAACTACTCCAAAGACCCCAGCCCAGAAATAAGCCTCTACCTCCCGGACTGTACCATCGGCGCACTATCCAAACCTCCAAACGCGAAGTTTATCATTTCCGGAAAAGATGCGGGGAGCACCATGAAGGCTCTATCGTCCAAACACGATTATGCCTTCAAGGCAGCTACTCACGAAGATGTACCCCCCTCCACCACCGCACCCCATGATTGAACCGGAAACTGACAAAAGAAAAACCCCACAACAGGCCGCAAAATGGCACCAAATAATCTCCACCTGCGCGGGCCTCGCCACGAATGAGTCGCCGTTACAGAGCCCCATTTCGCCGACTACTTCTGGACCAGCGTCCGGCGCCGCGACGCCGCCGAGTTACTCACGCACCGGCATACAGGAATTGGGTGTTACGAATGTGGGGGGTAATGGTGCTGGCCCTGCCCCGGCTAGGAATGGGGTTTCTGGGGTGCCGATTGTTGTAGCGGGGGATATTAAGAAGTCCTGAATGAATGGTTATGTAGTCCATTTCCTCCTTTCTTCTGCTTGTTGGCTTGTTGGCTTTGGGTTATCGCGTATAATTGGATGGGGTTGGGGGTGGGGTGGTAATGATGGATTATTCGTCTTTTTTTTTCTCTTTTCCTTTTTCTTTAGGATTTATGATTCGATTTGAATGGGTCCGGCCGGGAAAAACGGTAAACATGGACGGCCGGTAACCTATGACAATACTTCTACAATTGAAATTTGTTCGATGGATAGGATGGACGGATGCAAGTGGTATAATATGGAAGGCCTGCCAAAAGGCAATGATGTCTTGTATGAAAACCGGGGTCGTGGACTTGCTCTAACCCCACCCTGCCTGACATATTCTGCTCCACCACGGGGGGATGGGTTTTGATCTCGCCCGGGGGACTAGACGACCTGCAGCACACATTCACGGAATCGAATGTATTTGCGTAAATAACTGTATTGCACGTTACGAAACCAAAAACACCCCGCCCAATGCCAAACAGGTGCGAAACATGAAAAAAACATGAAAAAGGAGGAAAAGGAGGGAAAAAAAGACTTCCGTGCAAGAGAAAAAGAAAAGGAAAAGGTCACAGCCCAACCAAAGAAGGAGATAATGGTATATAAAAATCAAGCTTCTGCCTATCGAAACCTCCTACAGACCCTCCTTCCCCCGATCAAACGCTTCAAGATCATACTCATCCGGATACTCCTCGATAACCCTCCTGAGCTCCGTCATCTGCTCCTCTAGATCACGGCTGGGGATCTTGAAGACGTCCAGGAAGAGGTTCTCGAGCGCTGGCTTCTTCTCCTTTTCGGCACGGGCGAAGGCTTTTAGGATGTCCTTGCGGACTTGGGTGCGGAGTTCTTGGTCTTGCTCGCTGGACCACCAGGATTTGGATTCCAGCCATTTGCGCATTCTATGGAGGGTTTGTCAGCCTGAATAATGGAAGAGAAGAGGAGGAATAACGGAATACCTAGTGATGGGGTTGTCACGGCGTTTCCAGTCTGTTTATATTGGATCAGCGGGGTTCGAATTGTGGGTTAGGGGTCAAGAAAGAGATACCTTCAACTTCAATCTTAGCTCTATACGCGAACGAATCATCACTAGTGGAATGGTGCGAAACACGATAAGACATGGCCTCGATAAGTACTGGCTTCTGTTCCTTGAGGGCTATATCCCTGGCTCTCATTGTGACTTCTCGGACTGCCATGATCTACCGCACCTTCTCGTTAGCCCGTCTATTTAGGTAGCAAACCCCCACCCCCCAAAGATTACACTCACATCGTTTCCATCCACTCGGGCAGTGTCAATCCCGTACCCAACGCCCCTACTAGCAATGCCGTCACCCTTGTACTGTTCGAGAGTTGGGGTACTGATTGCAAATCCATTGTTCCGGCAGATAAATACTACCGGGCAGGAGCGTGTGGCGGCAATGTTCAACGCTGCATGGAAGTCACCTTCTGAAGCGGCACCCTCCCCGAAGAAGCAAACGACGATGCGAGAAGATTGGTCGAGCTTTAGGGCATACGCTGCACCTACAGAGTGAGGAATCTGGGTAGCGAGAGGAGAGGAGATTGGGTGCTGTAGTAGTAACGTTGATAACTAGAACGATTTAATAGTATAGGGAGGTTATACCATGTGCAATCTCTCACTCATGTAGTGAATGGGCATGTTCCTGCCCTTTCCGTAGTCAAATTTGTTTGCGAATAGTTGGTTCATGAACTATGACCAATTAGAACTAAAAGTGCCTCAAATTGAACTCTTTTAAGTCAAGGAATCTACCTCGTCGAGCGTAAACCCACGGTACATCATCACTCCTTGCTCTCTGTATTGGGAGAATATGACATCGTCGGGAGCTAAAGCCGCGGCAGATCCAACAGCGATTCCTTCTTCGCCGGCAGAGACCTACCGACACACCTTAGCATTTCCCACTCTGCTCGAGTGAAAGAGGTAGATTTCCATACCATGTAAAAACTTATCCGCCCCTGGCGTTGGGATTCGTACCTAACCATTCTCGTCAGCACTCCGGTACGGTACGCCCGACGCCCGTAATCTCAAATCCGAAACTAACATAAGCAAATCCATAATGCTAGCTACACCCCCCACCACAGTTAACACCTGCTCCCTAACCCAACCCAATCCATCCTACCGAAACTAGAGGGAGCCTACTGGTAACCATATCCTTATACATCTTTAACGCCAACTCCTGACCAACGTCCGGCTCCCTCGATTTATCCACAACCTGTCCATGAGTATCAATCAACCTATAAGTCGGGATAGCCGGGAGGTCCTGTGGCCTTTGGAACTTGAGTTCATTGGTGAACTTTGAATTCACCGCTCCAGGGAACAGTACACTACCCCAACATTAACCCATCATTTCCCCCAGCTCTCCCTCGGAATAACGGGTATGAACAAACCTATTTGAATGCGGGGGCTGCTTCATCGGGGCATTTTGTCGAGCGATTACCGAGGATGCAAAATGTCTGGCGGTGTTCGGAGGAGGTGGTAATCGAATCCTGGAAACCCTTGCCCATGCTGATGCTCTTGAAGAGGCCAGTAATACCATCACAGTTGTATGTTTGTCTCCAAAGGGCTTTGTTGGATTGCAGAGAGGAGGGAGGGAGGCGGAGAGTAAGAGAGTATCATGCGGTGAAGTTATGAACAAATGGGCTAGATTTCGGAATTGTTAGATGCAAGTGGAGGACCCGGGAAGGCGTGAACCGAATGTCTAGGGTTCGGTTATCGCCGGCGTTACCCCAACATTTATTCCGGCCCGCCCCGGAGAGCCGCATCTGGCTTGGCATGGTAACCTTTAAACTAGTTAGGGTTTGTAACTACGATAGCCCCGGGACGCAGTTAGACGTCGAGCCTTGGATAGTTGTAGGGGAATAGCCCAGATTAGAAGATAAGTTTAGGGGAGTGCGAGAGCTGGCTTTGTTTTTTCATAGAAATCAGCCCAACGGAATTTAGCACTGGCTCTCTCACGTCCTGGTATCCCCGGCCGTGAATGCTGGAAAGAAATAGTTATGGTGCTCGAGTGTTCGGCTGTAAGGCACGATACCGGAAAAATTATCTCGCACTACTCGTGCCACGGTTGTGGCTGGCCGCCACAACCTGGGGCAAGAGTATGGGATTTGATGCCGGGTAATGGTGTCTTTTGCCATGGGAGTTCGTGTCGCAAAAAGTGCTGATAGCTTAAGTCTCCTTACAAAAAGCGGATTTCGGATGGCAAGCCCGCAGATCAAAGGATGGTTGAACAAATGACCCAAAGATGGGGCTCTGGTAGCACGTGGGGAGCGTTACGCATAGGGAGACGTTTCTGAGGGGGGCCAAGTTGGATCCACGATGTTCTCGTCCGCAATTCCGTGGGTTAATACTGTATTTAGAAACTTGGATTGGGTTTTCTCCGCCTACCATGAATTCTGGGTGTAAACACACTCTCCCCCTCTTACGGCTCCATTGAGGTCTAAAGTGTTTTTTCATATGCCAGCCAGACTAGCAGCATCTAGTAAGCTTATGGCAAGTTATCATCATCATCATATATGTGCTGAGCAGTTGCGCCGAGGAGTGATATCTCAGATAATCAAAATGAAGGATCTAATCATCTGATAAACAGTGATCTTATCCACCTCAGCTGTGTTTAACATCACAACCACTACGTTAACCTATTTTTAAGATTTTTAATAAATTTTCCTAACCTATTTAAGAATATCTTAGAATCTTCCCTAACTTCCTTTCTAACGCCCACATGCTACACCTAAAATGCCCAGATCCAACGATAATAATACACTCTACCGTGTGGTAGAGGGGTGGCTAGTGATACTTGTATGATGTGGTTGGTAGTACTCGAGTACACCAGGTGAACGTTGGGGAGCGGTGGACTTCTATCTTGGTGATCTTGGTAGCAGGTAGGGGCAACGCGCCAAGACCTAGCTTGTGGCAACGTGTATAAACCAGGCCCAACCCTCCGACTCGCAAACCTCCACCTCCCTCACTAAACCCTCCGATCAAAGCAACCCACCACCACAGGAAAGAAAAAACACCACTATGCCGCCGAAAAGAGCACCTGCCGGTATGCCGTTGGAAGAGATGAGTCTTGATCAGCTGAAAGCTGCAGAACTCAAATTGTTGTGTGTTGAAAGGGGGATACTGACGGGCATGAAGGGAGTGATGATAGAGAGTCTTCAGGACTACATGAGAAGGCATGTGGGTGGGCCAAGCGGAGAGCAGGAAGCACCGCCAACGCCCATCAGTATGTGGGACGACAACGGTGACGAATGCAAAGCCGTCATTGTCACAACCACAGAAATAGCCGAAGATGCTGTCATGATTTCCAACGCGAAAAAAGCGATTAATGTTGTGTTGGAAGGCGATGAAATATCAGTCGAACACAATTCAAACCCAGTGGTTGGAAACCAACGCAGCCTCTCTCTTGCTGCTCTCCCCCGGGAGATACAGGTCATGAAACAAAAGTTCGTCCAGCAGGACGCTCTTAACGCCGAGCTGGTCGCTCTTAACGCCGTTCAGGGTGCTAGAATTTCATCACTTGAAAAAAAGATGCACAATCTTTCATTGTCGTTATGCTCCTATCGAGAAATCCGTAACCGGTTCATCGACTCATACTATCGTGACAAGTGCAATCCGGAAATCACCCCCCACCAAAAGCAGAAAATCACCCAGGGAAGCCCCGCAGCATACGGTGGAGATGCAGCAATGGACGCGGAGTTGTATCGGAATGGAGGTGGGAGAACCGACGTTGTCATTTTCAAACAATTATATGGCTACGTCCCACATGTCATTTGGTCAATCAGTAAGTAATCCTTTCAAGTTCTTTTTAAAATTACAGTTTCTAAGCAAAGGTGTTCACGAAAATGGGATATCTGACCAAGCAAATTCACGAACATTTTTGCCTAGGAACTTTACTTGATTACATATAAGTGCTAACATGTGTACAGCCCACGAAGAAACCCTTACTTTGCTAAGCATTCATGCTGGGGTCAAAGCAAGCACAACCCAAGTTGGCAGTAAAAAGTTCTATGCTCTTTTTACGGAGTTCATCAATGCGTTCGAGGATTCCGGGTACAACGCTGAGTATCTGCAAGGGACAGGTACTGCGACAGGGCCCGCCCCCAATGTGAATAGAGCTTTCTGGGCCTTTATGGGATGCACTAAAGATGAAATTCGCGCGGTTGAGAGAGGGGAACCGGGGGAAGCTTCGGTTTAATCGGAGAGTTAAGGTACTGAGGTACACAATTCCATCCCAAAGAAAGAGTAGTAGACGCTCGCTAAAGACAATGAATAGTAAAATACTCAGTTGCTGAAGCTTGGTGAAATGACATGCAAATGATTAGCCGATCAAAAGTAGTGGCAGACCGGACAAACATGTATATAAGGAAATCCCAGACCCAACGAACACTCCATAAACCCAAACGAAGTGGCCATAGCAGTACTTGAACGTCGTGCAATGGCCCCGGATCTCTATCCTAGTAATACTGTATCATATTGCGTATCGCGCGCCATGTAAACTTACCCTTTGGGCCCTAAACATAGACGAGTGACGTGCTGTGACGTTAGTATAAAACAAGTGTGGTGATAGCAGGGATACCTACTTGGGGACCTAGCAGTCAAGTTTAGCAGTGCCTATGGACAGATATGGGCCTTTTTTTGCATTTACTGTACTGTACTAATCATAGTTTTGTTTGTGTTTTGAGGTACAGTATATAAGTGACGTCGAGATGATAATTTCTTTCAAAGTTGCTCACCAGAGGTTCACTCCACTGTCTCGTTTGGTTTGTTTAGTGGTAAATCTTGGGCCCTGAATTACCATAGGTTCTGATAGAACGCTGTTCATGGGCGTATTCAATGGCTATTTGAATTACTGCTTAGGTTAGCAACTGAATGGTACTTACTTCTGACGAACTTACTCCTCGGTCATTGGAAATATATGGGGTAGATTCTTGCGGATGCCCCGATCTGTCGCGGCTGGTACTGTGCTGCGCTGTACAAGTACTCGCTGGTCTCGACGAATATCGAAAACCACGTCCCCTATCTTCAGAGAACCTTGTGTGAGGTTTCAGGAGGAGTTTTCTGACCTGTACCAAAATCACCAAGAACCCTACTGTGATGCCTTAAGTTAAGTGATATGTATGATATGATAAGTTTTTCACTTGATTCATTCATAGGGTTTGGCGCACTGCTGTACTGGTATATATACAGTAGAGCTAGCTGATTTCATAGATTGTGGTCTAGAGTGTCTGGTCACCGCAGTGCAAGATTTGTGCCGTTCTATGGAATGGCACTTAGAGAGGAGTGGCAATTCTTGCTGCCGGTGTGGCAGGCGCAGGCAGGGATTTGTTGGCGCAGATTTGGAGAGATTGATCGGGCGGCCCTTAGGCATCCATGAGGTTCCACAAAATACCCCGCTTTTTTTTCAGCCCCCAGGAATTCTAGCGCTCCAGTCGGCTGAATCCATCATCCATCACCTATCATACCGGTACTCGAGTACGATATCCTAAGCAGCAGCAAAAAACTGAAAATGTCCCAGTTATTCAGTAATAACATCAACTCTGTGAACACGGCCGTTAACGTGTGGAACAACTGCACTGTTGCCGATGACCGTTCTCAAATCAGGACCTGGTTATCGCCGCTAGATCCCAGGTTACGGCACCAGGATATCCAAGGCCGGCGAGTCGAAAGTGTGGGGGAATGGCTCTTAAAAACTGAGGAATTTAGGAGCTGGTATGCTGATGGCGAGGGAGGTGAATCCGACAACGCAGTTTTGTTCTGCTATGGAGACCCAGGAGTTGGCAAGACGTATATTTGGTAACAAGGACGAACCTCAAGGGGTAGAAGAAAAAGGGCAAGGCTGACAAGTCGTGATGTTAGCTCGCTGGTGGTAGACACCTTGTGTGATCGGGCTAGGGGACAAAATGCGACCGTTGCATGTTTTTATTTCGACTTCGCCGCCCAAAAGGAGCAGTCACTTACAAGCGTGCTTGGCGCCCTGCTAAAGCAACTAGTCTGTGGACTGGAGGAGACCCCGGAGGAAATATGGCGAGTATACCAAGACCAAAAGAATGCCATTGGTGGGCGGGGACCGCAGCTTTTGGATATTGTGAAGATGATGCAAAGTACCTCTTCCATAAAGCGCACATTCATATGCGTCGACGCTCTAGATGAGTGTGCGCCAGGGTATCGAGTCAAGATTCTAGATTCTCTAAATCAGGTAATCCAGAAGTCTCCAGGTGCTCGGATATTCGTGACTGGAAGGCCGCACGTTCAGCCTGAGATCGGGAGATGTCTTGGAAGAGTAGTGAGTGTGTCCATCAGTCCCAAGAGGGGTGATATTGTTAGATATCTTCATACCAGGCTGCACGAAGACACAACCCAGGATGCGATGGATAGTAGCCTGGAGGCAGACATCCTGAAGAAAATTCCTGATGATATTTCTGATATGTAGGTAGAAGCAATGACACTGGGAAAGCTACCTCAAGTCACCCGCTGACAGATACACATCTAGATTCCTGCTAGTATCGCTGAATATCGATGCGATATTGCAGGAAACCACAATCCATCGCAGGCGAAAAAGGCTCAACTCAATGACCGATGGCTTGGGGCTGGGGGATGCTTATGGTGCAACATTGGATCGGATAAAGAGACAGGGTGGGGAGAAAGCCAGGCTTGGCATGGCGGCATTGATGTGGATCTCTCACTCGGAGCGGCCCTTGAAAGTCAATGAACTGTGTCACGCCCTAGGGGTCGAAATAGGGTCACCACATCTCGATAGCGACAATGTTCCTTCAATTGGGACATTTCTAGCCTGTTGCCAAGGACTTGTTGCCATAGACAAGGAGACTTCCACTGTCCGATTAATCCACTTTACCCTTCAGGAGTACCTCCGGGCACATCCCGAACTTTTTGGCGCAGCTCACTCGACAATGGCAGAGACCTGCCTAAGTTATCTGAATTCCCAGCAGGTCAAAAGTCTTTCGACCAGTTCGTCCCCCGATCTCCAATATACACCTTTTCTCGAGTATTCTTCTCTATATTGGGGAGTCCACGCAAAAAGGGACCTTTCAGACTGCGCAAAATTGCTTGCGTTGGAGCTATTGGGTGACTGCAATAACCACATATCCACTAAAACCATCCTAAAAGCACATTCGTGGTACATGTGGGGTGTTGATTCCGATGATATTTCCCTATTTAGTGGTCTACACTACGCATCCTTCTTCGGGATTGCAGAGATTGTTTCTATTTTGGTGGATGTGGAAGGTTGCGAGGTCAACGGAAAAGATTGTGTAGGCAATACACCTCTTGTGTGGGCTGCTCGGAATGGGCACGTGGGAGTGGTAAAAACACTTCTGGGTAGGGATAACGTCGACCCGGACAGCCCGGACAACTACGGTCGAACACCTCTCTATCATGCTGCTTGGAGTGGGCGCGAGAGAGTGGTAAAAATACTGCTCGAACGGGACGACGTCAACCCCAACAAACCTGATAACTACGGCCGGACGCCGCTCTATCATGCTGCTTGGAGTGGGCACGAAGGAGTGGTGAAAATATTGCTCGGACGGGACGATGTCGGCCAGGACGGACCGGATAAAGATGGTCGAACGCCGCTCTATCATGCTGCTCGGAATGGGCACGAGGGAGTGGTGAAAATACTGCTCGAACAGGACAACATCAACCCCGACAAACCTGATAAATACAACAGAACGCCGCTCCATCATGCTGCTTGGAATGGGCACGAGGGAGTGGTGAAAATACTACTTGGGCGTGGCGATGTTAACCCGGACAAACCCGATAACGACTGCCGGACGCCGCTCTGTCGCGCTGCTTGGAATGGGCACGAAGGGGTGGTGAAAATGCTGCTCGGACGGGACGGTGTCAATCAGGACAGATCGGATAAAGACGGCCGAACGCCGCTCTTTCATGCTGCTTGGAATGGGCACGAGGGAGTGGTGAAGATGCTGCTCAAACGGGACGACGTTAACCCTGACGAACCTGATCACTACGGCCTAACACCGCTCTATCATGCTGCTTTTAATGGGCAGGAGGGAGTGGTGAAAATATTACTTGGGCGGGACGATGTCAGCCCGGACAGTCTAGGCAGCGATTTCCTGACGCCGCTCTGTCGTGCTGTTTGGAACGGGCACGAAGGAGTGGTGAAAATACTACTCGGGCGGGATGACGTCAGCCCCGACAAACAAAATATCCATGGAGAAACACCACTCTCGCTCGCTGCTTGGCTTGGGCACGAAGGAGTTGTGAAAATGCTACTCGGGCGGGACGAAGTCAACCCTGACAAACCAGATAACTACGGCCAGACACCACTCTGGTGTGCTGCTGAGAGTGGTAACGAGGAAGTGGTGAAAATACTGCTTGAACGGGACGACGTCAACCCAGACAAACCAGATAACAGTGGCCAAACACCGCTCCTATCGGCTGCTTGGAATGGGCATGAGAGAGTGGTGAAAATGCTGCTCGCACGGGACGATGTCGACCCCGACAAACCAGATAACAGCGGTCAAACACCACTCTTGTGGGCTGCTTGGGGTGGGCACGAGGAAGTAGTGAAAATACTGCTCGGGCGGGACGATGTCATCCCCAATAAACCTGATAACTGCGGCCGAACGCCACTCGGGTACGCTGCTATCATGGGCCGCACAGGAGTGGTAGCGCTACTAGACCCCCCAAGATCTGCCACCCCCAGCACGACCTAGGGCGGAGGAGGCATCATCCCCTTACTGCCTCCGGGGGCAGATAAACTACAGTACCTGCCATTTATGCAAGGGCCACAATAGACCCACAAACATGTCTTTCACCGCTATCCACTCCCTCCTCTCATCCTTACCTAGCCTCTTAAAACACCGCCTCGTGGCAATTGCCATCTCTTCTTTCCTTCCTGAGTAATTGTGCCACAGAAACTCAGCTTAAATATCTTCTTTTGGTTGAGGGCAATTATATGTGATGAGAATGCACATATCAATCACATACCCGCCCAAACCTCTATCCGGATTTTCTCATGCAGTTGAGCTAGGATTTGTCACTTTCTGTTTATAATTTAGAGTTTAGCACTGGTAGGGGGCTGTTTTTGCTGGAATAAGATACCAGTAAGCCGATGTGGCTTCAAATTTCCATCATAGTTGCTCTTTTTGTTGTTTCTGCTTGGGGATCCTCCCTGCACATTCAATTCTCGTTTAATTTTTCTGCAATCCCTTTCCCCCCTTTCCCCCCTCTAAAGTATGGACCTACGGATTCTTTAGATATAGAGAGAAAATTTTGAAGTAGCAAGTATTTCCGTCACTCGCGAAAAGCGACATAGTGGCCAGCTGTTAACTAAGGTTTGATGGTGGCCTCTTTCCACTATGGACACGGTTTGAGGAAGATCACGCTTTTGTGACACGACGGTCTAGGTGTGAGTTCGGAGGTGAGGTTGGGTAGCTGCCTACATTGTTTAATATCATTTTACCCATCAAGGATGATTAATAAATATAGTCAAGAGTCTTTCAACTGAAATTAACTCCCATCCTAAGAGCACCAATACCGATCAAGCGGCCCACAGTGCTGTGCAACACAGACTTGCTAATGGGCTAGGAGTGATATATCCATCCTTCCTTAACCTCCTTTTGCCCACCACAATTCCTCTTCCTTCTCAGGGAATTCCGCCGCTTAGATCGGGAGTCACAAATCTGTACACTCTCCTAAACCAGGTAGGGAAAGACCTACCAACATCCTAAGACATTACCATTCGACAGGTGCAGTGCGTTACGATATTTGCAACAATTTTTACAGTACTATACACTATAGCCGTGAGGTACAATACCAGAAAACGATACCCCGCACTATAGAATCCAATGCCGGGTAACGGCGCCTTTTGCCGTAGGAGTCCTATAACAAGCGGATTTCGGATCGCCAGCCAGCAGTGATTTGAGGATGGTTAGATTAGGGACTTGGAGATGAGGTCTTGGCGACACGAGGGGGGGGGTCAGGAGGGGATCGATCACGCGCAGGGTAACTCCACGAGAAGGAGACAAAGTTGAACTCACAGATTGCCAGCATCGCATCTGCAATACCGTGGGTTAAATCCGGCTCGAATGTGGTTTTATCTCTATTAAGATTCAAAGCATTTTTTATCCCACCCCGGCTAACGGCACCCGGCGAGTTCACGCCAAAGTCACCGTATCGTATTCGCTCACTACGTAGACTTCCCGTCCGCTGTTGGAGATACCCGACACGAGTGGGTGCATGTCAGCTCGCAATTCCTACAAGAGGGATTTTCCTCCTATGATATGTATTTTTCTTCTTCTGTACCTTTACTCCCACTCTCCGCTCATTCCATTACTCGACCGAAAAATACCTCTCCTCTCACGCTCCTCTTTGTGAAAAACCCCATTCTCATCATTACCATTTCCAACCACTCGCCCAGCAAACAAACATTACCGAGTGATAATATATGACCCACACACAAAACTCATGATGTCGAGAAAGTTTTCGCTTCGACGGCGCGGGTTGGTATCGCACACAGCGCGTCGGACGGCAGCTATCCGCAAGAAAGCATGCTGGCAGGCTACGCAATTTTCTGGTTCTTCGAGAGTCCTCCGTAATGGTATTGCGCCGGGTTTTTTCTTTCTTTTATTTTATTTTTTATTATTACCGATATTCTAGATGTCTGCTTAGCTATTTTCTCATCGTAGCTGGAATATGGGGAGATGTCGGATGACAAGAAACTCCGACCACTTTTTTTTATTTTTTATTTGATTAGATTAGATTTATCCGACAAAACGTGGAGACCACGATACTGCCTCTTTAGCATTGGGCTGGGACTGGTGCTGGATAACTTAGCGGAGTGTAGGAAAATTCTGTATAGTACTGCTTGTATTATTATTGTTGTACCATAGTAGAGGATACGAATGAGGTCGAGTGCCCAAGTTGTATCTCTTCCCCCATCCAAAACGCCTGGAAATCATAACTTTATGGCCATCTATGTTTGACTCGTGTACATGGGGTTTATTGTATCATCCTTTCGCCTCTTGCCTGTGCGGGTCGGCCTGCGATTTTGCTTGGGTGGTGGTGTCTGGGTTAGAGATCCGTCGGATTCGGTATCGAATGAACGGACACGGGATCGCCACGGACCCCCACTCAGTTTACTATATAGAGAGGGTATCATCAGTGTCGGAGCTCTTCCAACACAAACAGCAAGAATTATACAAGAACCATGGTTTTTCAATTTTCGTTTATTTATTTGCTAGTTAACTAACTACATTAACTAACTACATAGTTTGTCATAAAGGTCCCACTGTAGATATAGTCCCCTCTCTCCCGCTCACGGGTAGATAGTTTTTGGTTTTCAGTTATTTGTTATCCAAGCAGGTCAGAATTTCCACCCTAAACCTCCAAGGCACCTCTCCACGCCCCTTATAGGGTTACCAGACTGTGTTACTTCGAAAAAACATTGTTTAACAAATCGCAAAGCGAGAAGGAATCAGGAAATCAAAGACACCAAAAGAAAAGACAGAGAAACAACAAATCCTCTGCCCAAATTCAGTAGCGGTGATATACCAGTTTTCAAGTTGTGGGAGTCGGTTGTGGTCATTAAAATATCATCTCATAACAGAGACCTTTGGCATGCGCCTTCCTCACTTCCTCGCGGGTTCCCCTGGCGGGAGGGCAGGGCTTCATGAGGCCACGCTTGACCGCAACAGCTCCTAGAATAGGTTAGTAACTTTCTAGCCATTTACCTTGAATGGGGAAGGGATCTCGACTTACTATAAGTGCTTAGAAGAGAAATGATATAGACGTCCATCTGATCTTGAGTGAAAACTTGCATCTGGGCCTCGAAATCCGGCATCCCGATCTTCAAGAGCTCACAGATATGCTTCAAATCGTGACCAACTAATCCATGGCGAGTGAGGTCCTCTCTCCCCTCCTGCGATTTATTTGTTAGCTCTAAAAAGCACAGCGCTAGGCAACTTTACAACTTACCAAAGTGGAAGGAAATTTCTGCGGGCAGCGGTCACAAGTGACAGCTCCCGAAACCTTCTCGTTGCCAGTGTCCAAGTGGAGGTCGCTCATCCCCGAGGAGATATCGTAACCGCCATAGGCCGCGGCACGCTCAGGGGGAATACCGATTTTGGTATGGTATTCGGTCAATATCTCCATCATGCACTCATTGACCTTGGCCTTGGAGTTCTTCTTCCCACCCTTAGCAGTCTTTCCGACACGACCCTTAGCAACGAAACCCATTTTTCGTGAGACTGGTATTTGGTGTATTTTTTATTTTTTTTAGAAAAAGTCCTATAAGTTTTTGGCTATCGCTGTAGCCTTGAGGTGGAATGGATGATAGTAGTGGTGGAAGGTGTTGGTTTGGAGTAAGTTGAGGTTATTTCGGGGTGATGGCGATGATGATTGTTGGCTATCGGGTGGGGATAGCTTTGAGTCGAGGAGATAAAAGAAGGAGGTGGTTGAGAGGAATTTTGGGAAGAGAGATGTGTGGTTGAAAAAGGAGAGGAGGAGAGAGTAGGCGAGATCTCTTTTATAGGAGAGTTTCACCTCCGGGAGGTTGGCACCAATTCAATGGGAGAAGCCCTCATGTTTCTATAGGGCACATATTCGTGCTCAATGGTAAAAGCTGCCAATGGTCCCAAGCTGGTACGATAGTATGATACCATTGAGCAGGCCGGACCTCAATGGCCTCAATGGCACTCTCGGCATAGCCACCCTTAGCCCTATCGGTGAACATTGCTTGCCTGAGATATACACCTTCCTATGATGCAATCGTACCTACCTCTCAGAAGGAGAAATAATTACCATAGTCGCCTGAATCCTCTTAGGATATCCTATAACCCCTCGAGGCTTATTGCACTTTGCTTACCAAATTGTGTTCAATAATTTCGCTCCGTGCTCGAGGAGCTAGCAAACGGCAAATGGCCACAAACAATAAGAGAGAGTAGGGGCGAACCAATGTCGTGGGGAGTGCAGAGGCTATCCTGGGGTTGCTAGTAAAACAGGTAACTCAAGAGATTCTACTCAGGATATCAGGTGCTGATGAGAGACTGGTGAATTCAACCCCCACCCAGGCTAGGAAAGAAGCTATCTTCAAACGAGCGAGGTATCCGACGTTTAAACACTACGGTCAGATTTGCATCCTGGAGCCACATTAGCTGATATCATGCAAGGTTGTTTGGAGCTCAAACCTCCCACTGTTGGTAAATACCTATGCCGAACCAATCTCTCTGTTTCGCCTACCCAGCGCAAGCCATGGCTGGGGGGTGGAAATATAAAGAGGAGGGAGTAGTGCAGAACAAGAGGCCGTGGAGGGATAAAGCTTTTCGAAATTTAATATATACCAATGAAGTCAAACTTCAAGTGAGTGCTGGAACAGGCTAGCTGCGATAGGTCCAAGGACAACCAGAGACAGAGCCTGCCTGCAAGATGAAGAATCTATTCCGTTGGCTTCCAGGCTGCGTTCTCAGATTCCAACCACATATTCCGCTTTGCCGGCATGTTGAACGGTGGAGAGATGAAAAAGACAAACTCGGTTCCGATTCCAAGCATTATGTTCATGAGAACCTCCTCCGATATCTTCTACCTTCCCACCAAAAACGCGGAGATCCTAAGGTATTCAGACCGTCGAAGATAGTGCCAGTTATCATACACCTGCACAGTCCGATCGTGTCGTGTGTGGAATACCGTTGAGGGAATGGACTGGCCACCACACTAACCAGACCTCGGCCTAGTCGAGCAGGTTTGAAGGCTGTCTGAAGACTGTCCAAATACATGCATCGGAAGGCGGTCTGGGGGGGACAGAGAATACCAAAAAATGAAACGGTGTTGGTTGCTTCGGGGCGCGGGGGATGGGAAGGGCACCCTAGGAAGCATATTTAACGTATATTTAACGTGATAAAAATTCAATTTAATTCTCATTTCCTCTTTTCTATTTCTTTGAAAATTTAATAATATAGTATGTCAGCTACGGGAGTGTTGCCTTGGTGATAGTTAAAGTTCCGCCGCTAAGAGCGGTGCGGGACCAATGACATTCTATGTGGGTTGGTGAAATCCCAGACCCGAGGATTCCTGCTATGACCGACTTGAACCAAGAGCTAGAAGTCAACAAGTGCCAGGAACAAAAACAAAAGTTCCTCAGCGGAAGGCGAGTAAGTCCAACTCGAAGTCTCATTGCTAGAGGTTGTGTAACTTGTGTTGATTGTTTCGAGGAGTTCATCGTGAAACTATCAGAGCCTCACAAACACCAACGCTACCTCTTGCAAAGCGAATTGTAATCTAGAGATGATGGCCAGCGTTCAAAAAGGGCGGAGAGCCACTCTCAATAAAGCCACTTCTTCACACCAAGTTAAATCATCAGCATGATCCTCTCTTCAACACAGATAATTTCCGACCTAGCCTTTGTTCCAGGCATTACATTAACGAAAACATTAGCCCAAACCGGCTCGAGACCAACATTACCGCTCTGCTTTTAGGGTGTCGTCTCTATTGGTATGATAATATTATGTATTATATCCTTCTGCTAATACACATAAACCTTTTTATATGGCGTTATCTGATAAGTTTTGCGTTGTGTCTTCCTCAGCAATGTTCTCCTGTACACAATACCCTCCACACTCCACCAAAGCCCCATCTCTAAGCCTTTTATCTAACCGTCCTCAAATCTCTGCGGGTTGGCGGCCTAAAGTCCGCCTATTATAAGAAAACTTAACCTACCGTAAGAACTCGAATAAGAGATCCTTGTACTAGGTAGTCTAAAATTTCCTCCTCTGGAAAAGGGGCGAAAACCACACCAAAAGACCCCTCTCCGAGACAAATGAAAAAAAAAAAAAAAATACCAGACTTTACCCATAGAGGGAAGTCCAACGTCCTAGCACAAGGATAGTTTATTTGAGTTCTTACGTATCAGCTCTTTCCGCAACACGAACCCCCACGACAAAAGACACCGTTACCTGGCATTAGACTCTTAGTGCGAGATACCGTTTTCCGGTATTGTGCAATACAGTACCTTACAGCTGTACTTAACGGTACTGTATCAACCGTTTATAATAAGGTAACATAAGGCGTCGTTCCAACGCGGATGTTCCAGGACATGGAAAGGCTTTCCCTGCACGGCCGGGGGAGAGATTATGTGTTGGTATTGTAATGAGCAAAAGGAGACTCAGGGAGGGTGGAATACCCCTCCTAACATGCTCGTAAGTCGGTACCGCACAGAGCCGTGGGCCCTTCGATCACACCTGACAAGCGGGGGTGAAATACCGGTACTTGTGTAATTGGAGTTAATTTCAGTTAAAAGGACCACCCCCCCGCACTAAATTAGTTTTCCTCGATGGGCAAGACCAAAAAGTGGGACAGAATTCCAACTTTATATCAAGCTCACACTGGAGGACAGTGGCATGTAAGCTAGATTCCGTGTCACTTTTTCACAAGTGTCAGAAACACCTACGTTAATTTTCATATTTTCTTTCTCTATATCTAAACAAACCCGAGATCTACACTTTGCGGGGAAGGAAAGGGGGGAAAGGGAATTGTGGGAAAATTAAATGAACAATAAATGCGCGAAGAGGTTCTACGACTAGAAGATAACAAAGGAAGCAAATGTATGGAAATTTCGAGTCACACCGGTTAATCTTAGAATTAGCTCCCCACCGACACCAAATTCTAGATTATAAACAGAAACTAAAAAAATCCTGGCCCGAATACATAACAAAACCTGGAGGGGATGTGATAGACATGTGCATCCCCACCGCATATAGTTCTCTTGAACTAAAAAAAAAAATTTAAGCTAAGTTTCTGTGGCATGCTTACTCCGGAGGGAGAGGAGAGAGAGAAATTACTAGAAGGCGGCGCTTTAAGTTATGGGAGGGTGCTGGGCGGGGATGAGGGGAGAGGAAACGGCGACGACAGACACGTTTATGGAGCTGTTGGGGTCTTTGAAGAAATTGCACATAGGTTAGCAGTATTGGAAGGAGGTGGAGAGGAAGAAGCCGTGGCGGCGGTGGCAGATGCTGGGTGCCGTAGCAGCGCCATCGCTCCCTCACGCCCATACAAGGCAGAAATCGGGAATGGTGTTTGGTCGTCGATATCTGGCCTGCGGGTATTGACGTCGTTCCGTCCGAGCAGCATTTTCACCACACCCTCATGCCCATTCCCTCCAGCACGCCAGAGTGGGCTTCAGCCGCCCTCATTTGCTTTGTCAGGGTTGACATTGCCCAGCCCGAGCAGTAGTTTTACTACTCCCTCGTGCCCATTCAACGCAGCACACGAGAGTGCTGTTACACCATCCCGATCCGGTTCGTCGGGGTAAAAATCACCCCGTCCGAGCAGTATTTTCACCACTCCCTCATTCCCACTCCAAGCAGCACGATAGAGGCGTCCGGCCGTAGTCGTCCCGTTCGAGTAGTATTTTCACTATTCCTCCGTGCCCACCCCAAGCAGCACGATAGAGAGACGTTCGGCTGTAGTTATCTGGTTTTTCCAGGCAGGCATCGTCCCGTCCGAGTAGTATTTTCGCCAATCAATCATGCCCATTCCAAGCGGCATGATAGAGGGGCGTTCGATCGTCGTTATCTGGCCTGTCCGAGTCGACGTCCTTCCTTCCGAGAAGTATTTTTACTATGATACTCCCACATGCCCATTCCGGGCAGCCCACGGGAGAGGTGTATTACCCACACAGTCCTTTCCGCCGATATCACAACCTTCCACATCTGCCAAACTAGAAACAACCTCTGCGATCCTGAATGTGGATGGGTAGTGTAGACCAGTAAATAGGGAAATATTATGAAAATAAACACCCCATATGTACCCTGAACGTGCCTCCAAGAGCATTTTAGCGGATATGTGGTTATTGTTGTCGTCAAATAGCTCCAGTGCAAGCAATTTCGTGCAATCTGAAAGGTCCCTTTTTGCGTAGACTCCCCAATATAGAGAAGAATATTCGAGAAAGGGTGTGCATTGGAGATCGGGAGACGAACTGGTCGAAAGATACTTGATCTTCTGGGAATTCAGATAACTTAAGCAGGTTTCCGCCATTGTCGAGTGAACTGCACTAAAAAGTTCGAGATGAACCCGGAGGCGCTCCTGAAGAGCAAAGTGGGTTGATCGGACCATGGAAATCTCCTTGTCTATGGCAACAAGACCTTGGCGACAGGCTAGCAATGTCCCTATTGAAGGAACATTGTCGGTGTTGAGATGTGGCGACCCTATTTCGACTACTAGGGCATGGCATAGTTCATTGACCTTCAAGGGCCGCTCCGAGTGAGAGATCCACATCAATGCCGCCATGCCAAGCCTGGCTTTCTCCCCACCCTGTCTCTTTATCCGATCCAATGTTTCACCATAAGCATCCCCAACCCCAAGCCATCGGTCATTGAGTTGAGCTTTTGTCGCCTGCGATGGATTGTGGTTTCCCGCAGGATCGCATCGACGTTCAGAGATACTAGCAGGAATCTAGATGTGTATCTGTCAGTGGATAATTTGAGGTAGTTTCCCCAGCGTCGCCGCTTCTATGATACTCACATTTCCAAAAAAAAAAAAAAAAAAAAAAAAAATCATTGGGGATTTTCTTCAGGATATCTGCCTCTAGGCTACTATCCATCGCATCCGGGATCATGTGCTCGTGCAGCCTAGTTTGAAGGTATCCAATAATATCACCTCTCTTAGGACTGATGGACACACTCACTACTCTTCCAAGACATCTCCCGATCTCAGGTCGAACATGCGGTCTTCCAGCTATGAATATTAGAGTGCCTGGAGACTTCCGGAGAATTTGGTTTAGTGAATAGATTAGCCTCACTCTATCCCCTGCCACGCATTCATCCACAGCGTCGATGAATATAAACGTAGGATTTTTGGAAGAGGTACTCCGCATCATCCACAATATCCGAAAGTTGTGGTCCCCGCCCACCAATAGCATTCTTTTAGTCTTGGTATGCTCGCGATATCTCCTCCAGTCCACAAACCAGCTGCTTCAGTAGGGTCCCCAGCATGCTCGTAAGAGACTGCTCCTTTTGAGCGGCAGTCAAAATAAAAACATGCAACCATCGCATTTTGTCCCCTAGCCTGATCACGCTTGAGCGCCGTTATCTCCAAGTATCATAGGTGAATTTAGCTCAGTTACCACCACTCCTCCATCAGTCGTTTCATAAGCCGTCACAAACCGTCACTCGCCTAACTTCAGGCGAGTTGAGGTAACATCGTGCCGGTATGATATCGTGAATCCAAAAACCCCTCTTCCCTAACTAAGCCCTTTGTGTGACCGACGCCCGATCTCTGCACATTTAGCCATGTAGAGTAATCCGCTCATAGAAGGGAATCTTTCCTATGGCTGAAAGAACCCATTCCCCCCAGCATCGTAATTTACAATTCGAGATATACCATTTCCCGGTATTCCACGATGTACCACGTAGCCGTGATTTGCGGTATGGTATCGGTTGTTCGCATCACAATATAACTTTCGGTATCATACTTGTATTGCTCAAATACCGCTGCGGACGTCTCTTCCTTATCGCACCAGTTTATCTTGCTTGAGCATATTCGGGCGGCGAGGGGGCAAGCTGGCCTAAAAGGCGCACAAATGGGTACTATTAAGCCGTGCTCCGTTCTTTACCTCTCTTAATAATATATTTCCAATGTGTATGGTAGTGTAGCTACAGGTGATAGGATGCTAAGAAAACTAAGGCTGCTGCAAAGGGCTAAGCGGAAGACCGTTAAACGAGACGATCCAGAGACTGAGCTCATTTGGGAATTTCTCTACTAATATCGTACAAACGCCCGAGAGAAGGCGAGTGACACGCTTGCAGACTTCAAGAAAATCTTGTCTCTTACGATGGTTATGGTTGCCCCGGCAACCGTAAGTCACACCATGCCACAACCACACCCTAAGCCCTAATCGCGCACGGAAACACAACATGCAGTTAAAAATAAAAGAAAAGTCCAGCAGGCTCCCCGACTCGAACCTCTGACCTTCAGGAAGAAAAAAAACTGTTTAGCTCATCTTTGTGAAGCGTGTCATCCTTAGTGCAGGGGCCATGCTAATCTTCTCTGTATCGTTTCAAATTGACCAAATGTCCCGAAGGACAATAGTGTTCTCCTATTGCTTCATATATACCCCACCCCCACCCCCACCCCCACCCCCACCCTCCACCACAACACCAACCCAACAATCGCGCACAGGAACCTCGCGTGGTTGTTTCCACACCAAGTACCCGATACATTTATTTCCCACCGCCAATTTATTCACGAGAATATCCCCTCCAAACAACTCAACCAGCCCCTCTATCTCTTCCCCTTCTCCTATCTCTCGCCACGTAATTAATCGTCTAATCTCCAGGTCTGGACCGAACTTTTTTTTTTTTTTCCCTTTGCTTTGGCGTTTGTTTCTATTTTCGCCTCGCCGACGTTTAACGTTTCTTCAAGCGTCGGTCTCATCTAGCGACGTGCTAGATACGGTAAGGTACTTTTGAAAGATCGCTCGGTAACAACAACAGTGCGGTACGTGCCGCGCCGATCCTGCGTTTCATGAGATTTCTTCTCCCCCGAGCGTTTTTTAATTACTCGTACTCGGTGGTTTTAGCGTTATTGTTGCTACTCGCGCTTCGTTGCAAACATTGCTCGGTTCAGCTTAAGTTAGACCCCGGTCTGGGCGTGAACCATTCACTGCGATATAATGGAACCAACTGACGAGTAGACTAGTTGGCCTAGCGGATTCGTTTCAAGCTTTTATTAATCGCCTCGCTAGGTATGATGGTTGACTACAATAGCTGGTAACTTTGATAAAGTAATGCGCGGGATCCTTGTGACGCTGTCCACGCTTTTGTCGCCGAACAGGTGCTAGACTGCGGGTCTAGACTCTGGGACAGCAGTTGCCCATGTAACAGCCGCACCATGCCAAATTGACCCATCCAAGACCGATCATCACACACTATCACTCGAGAACTACCTCGTAGCCGCCCGCCGCTACGTGGGTAAAACATCTAACCAAGGACCGGTTGTAGATGGGGGGAAGTTTTAGACTTTTTCTTCCTTCCGGTTATCACGACGAAGAGCCAACTTTTTTCTCCCCTTACTACCCATTACGGAACTGGGCTGGCCGCAGCCCTAGCAGTGATAGTTCCCTGACACGAGTATCTGGTGAGCTGGGATGCAGTAGGTTGTATTGTGCTATTACTTGAAAAGTACCATCAGGCCGAGGGTGGCGCGAAGTGTAATGGGGGGTTAGTTAGGAGGAGAAACCATGCTCGAAGTTACCGGGAAACCATAGAATGCGACCTTTTGTGTTCCCTGCAGCTCCTGTGGTTGGTCGACCTGTCCCTAAGGGAGTATCACGCATAGTCCAGCACTGTGGCAGACGTAGTGGAGGTGAGTGCGATGTGATTTGTTGGTGATGGTGATTGACGGGTACATACATGCCCGAAGTGAGAAGTCTAGAGCTGAGATGGCGGCCTGAAGCGAGTTGCTTTAAGGCATTATGATGTTCGGGTCATTTTTCCTAGTATGAGGGAGTGAAAGTATTGGAAAACAAGCTCTTTTTTGATATTGGGCAACTTGTACCTCCCCCCCCCACCCCAATTCCCCATGGTTCAGATAATCACCACCAAGCCCAAGGTTACCCCAATTCCCAAACGCAACTCTAGCTACGCAAGCAATAACCTCTACCCATCAAGGTCACCTCTCCATCACCGCACCTAGCCCAGAAGCTTCACCACGGCGATATGCCCCCTCAAGGTGGCGTAATAAGCTGCCGTCTTTCCAAAATTATCTTCGGTAGAAATTCCCACCCCCGTCTCCAATAGCCTCTTCACCACCTTCTCATTCCCCAGAAATGCCGCCCAGTGCAGCGCAGTCATGCCCGCCGTCCCCTTTATCGAAGCGTCCGCCCCCTCTTCAAGTAGCAATGCCACGATGTCCTCAAAGCCATGACGGACAGCCCTGTGCAGCGCCGTCCACCCATTCCGCGAAATGTTGACGTTGACGCCGTTTCGTAGCAGCAGCCGTGCCAGGGGTTCATGGCCCTTGACCGCCGCCCATTGAAGTGCCGTTAGGCCGTCTTTCTCCTCGAACGCGAGGCGGTGGATTCCGGGGGTGAGGAGCTGCGCATGGAAATGGCTGGTTCGAAGCAGAGAGTTGAGGTCTCGGGGGCGGAGGTGCTCGGCGACTTCCAATAGAAGCTCGTTAGGGAAGTTGAGAAGTGACATCTTGATTTTTTTGTGATGTGTGTAGTAGTGTGTGTGTGTATAGGTGCGCTTGGATATGTTCTGGGAACAATTGGAGTTTCTTTTTTCTCCCCTTTTTCCTTCTCTTTGCTTCCTTTTTCGTTTCGTCCCTATTTCTTTTTTTCAAAAAGTCCTCTTATCAGTGAATGGCTCTCATAGCAATGAGTAGCTATCTGGATTAGAAAAAATTCGGTTGCCGGTTATATATCGCACTTCGCCAGAAGCTATGTTAGTAGATCCTCATGCAAGACAGATAGCTCGGGGAAACTCACTCGTAGAGTTAGTTGGCTGAGGAGCCTGAAAGGTTGGTTCTACTACACTCTTACTCTAACGCTGTGCTTGAGCGCAGGGCAATACTGGAGAAGAACAATCCCCCTGTTATTCCCACCAATCGCAATTATTCCTAGCCCTTTCTCCGCCCTTTAGAATCACCCCATCTCAAGTAATTGGTGCCAGAGGAGCAGAAAACAGTGCATTATTAGGGCAACAACTCAACTCTACTTAATTCAATTGAACCCCCCAGTTTTCGTCTTCAACGACCGACGTATCCAAGAAATTTCCATGATTCTTCTCACATGTTCTTCCGGGTCCCTCCCTGCAAGAAAGAGGAAAGAGAAGAAAAGGAAGAAAAAATCCTACAATCACGAGCAAGCAACACCACGTTCACAGCAATCAGCTTGGAGAAAAATCGGAACGACAACACCATACAGGTAGATATAAAACCCACCTCACAGCAAAAGTTGCCCTCCTACCCATACCTCCCGCCTGAGAGGTGGGGGGGGGTACATAACGTGTCTTGCAGTGCTTGTAATGTGAAGTACCACGACTAGAAAAAAAGTTATGCTTAACCGAGCGAACCGCCAGGCACAAGGCATACACTCACCTCCGATGAACATTCCCCAAAATCTGCAACAGCACCTACCTAAATTATGTTTGTTTTTTCCCGAAGAAAAAAAAACCCCCCGTCCCCATTACTCCACTCCACTCTATCAAATGCATACCCTCGTCATTTCTCACGTTTATCGTGGGTCCGCATCATAAGGATTCATTAAAAGTTTGGGGAGGAGGTTAATGCAGGGGATCGTGTTCAAATCGTGTCATCAATTTCAAGATTTTTTTTTTTTTTTTTCTAGGCCTTCACTTGAGTGTTTTTTTTCTATTCTTTTTTTTCTGCAGCGCACCCTTACATTTTTGTCTTCAACCAGCCTCTTAGGGTAATAAAATATCAACGAAAGAGGATACAACGATGATGGATAGATCTGATTAGTAGAAATTGACCGGCTCTGTTCGCCCTTACCATTTATACGCCGCATGCATGGGCGGATCGGCCAGCCTATAACTGGCCAAGGAAAAAAAGAAAGGAAAAAAATTTCCCAACATGATATTATCATACCACAGCACCCAAAGTGTCATCACAGGACGTCACTCGCGAGGTTTGGCGCAGGCGAGCTGCATAACAACGTGAAGTTCTCCCGTCACGTGTTTCGCCATACTTATACGAAATACCGGTCCGGGGGATCGGCGGTTGGTTGGTTGGCTGGGAGGATTTTGGGGTTGTCGAGTCTGCCAATAGGGTACAGCACTGGTGTGGTACAATACTTTCGTTCTCTTCCGTGAGCCTCTCCGTTGTCAGCGGGATCTTATTTTTTTCTCTTATTTTTTTTTGCTCAGTTTCATATACCTTTGACGTCGGTTTTCGTATATAACGGAGTATGGTACGGTGTAGTATGGTGGTGGAGCCATTAAGCCTTACGAGCAGTGCCTGCGTCTTCCTCGAGACGTGACATCAACTATCATCTCGAACGGGATTGTATGATACACTCGTCGTGCTTGATTCATAGATTTGACCCGTGGTGCTATTTTTAGAGCTGGTGCACCCCCACCCCCCTCCCCCCTCTGGCACTCGGGGTTGGGGACGGGAGATGGCTAACTGGGTTTCATAGTGACGGTAATTGCCATAACGGCTGCTCACGAGGTCACTGTTTCTGTTTTATTCATCGATACGCCTTCTGTCCCTGAATGAAGACCTGCGGGTTGTGCTTTGTGCGTATCACACGGTCTGAGTTTGACAGATATCATGAGATTCGTCGGATCTACCCCTCATTGGCGTTCCCTTCTGATTGGTGCGTGTTGCGAGATATCGTACCGCATCGTGTGCATTGGATACGTGGGTGGAATCCAATATAGGGCTAGGAGACGGTGGTCGGGATCGTTTGACATGTATGATGTAGTTCTCGGTGGTGTGGACGTATCGTGAGGATTCAAGTGTTTGTTGAATGAAACACTTTATTTCCTATTACTAAGTGTATATTGAAATCGGCGGGAAGGGGAAGGGGAAGGGGGTACCACCAAGCCTGAGAGGAACCCCCACACACACCTACCCTACCCATGGTATGATATCCTGACGCTATTATTACTGGGCCCACATGGCCTAATACCCAATCAAATATCATCTGTTTACCTCAAACATATCCCGAATCGAATTGCTAAAGCACTCACTCAGCGATATTTCCCGTATCATACTGCGTTCAAGCAAGCAAGGACCGCACGGGGGAACGCAGTACATAAGAGCCACGACATGAGAACGAAATCGGGATAATCACAAGTACCAAATAATCTTCTCCTTTTTCCCTTTTCTCCTGACCCAAAACATCTTACTCCCTGGGGTACTCGTGAGGTATAGACTAGCACAATGAAACAAGGCTGAGCGTGTGACCTCGAACAGGCACATAGCTATGATACTCCAGCTGGACTTGCAATCACGACCTCCATGAGATGCAACAGTAACAGGGCAACCTCCCAGCCCCCCCCCCCACACACATGCGGGGACAGTGCGCGGGGACTACCATCTCGGGTCCGATTATCACAGGTTTCTTCTACACGATGATGCAGAACAAAGCCTGGAGGGAAGACGCGCTGCGAGCACACCAGGCAAATCGATACTTCACCAAGTCAGCACCTCACCTCCCTCACGGTAATACAATTCCCGGGATCACAAGCCAGCTTATGATACGGTGGGGACAATCATGGGCCAACACCAAATATGAGGCGAAATAACCCGCATTCCTAGAATTTCCTTTACGATCCACATAGGAAAACTAAATATATTCGAGAGCTCCCCCCGAACGATTAAACCAGTTCGAGAGGGGAAAAAAAACCCCTAAAAAAAAACGGTTTTCATGACTACTCCCTCTGCGCGATTCTCCGGCACTCCCTTGGAACCGATAGTCTATCTTGTTCCCCTAGGTCACTCAATCGTTCGGGAGCGGTGCGAAAAACCCGGTACTGGTCCATGAATACTCGAACCGTGATATGATAGCCGGGAATCACAAGACAACTTACTGTGCCCGTCCAAACCCTGAGAAAACCTTTATTGCACATCCTGGACAAGTCACAACATTGCTTTTCACGTTCAACACACTTAATACACCACTATAATGCCATAACCAGTTCCCTAGTACACTCCAACCTCCCGCTAGATAAAGCGAGAATTGTTCCCCACCCCTTTTTCCTGTTGAGGTATCTGGCGATAAACGCCGATAAATATTCAAGGTACTCTAAGATACGATATTTTAATGAGGAAAACCCAGGCCTTGTATATAGAAGGCTCTCGGGTAGTCTATACTCTACAAGCAGATCATTAGCACATGTTCTACTCTCAATTTGTAGGGTCTGGAACGTCTGGCTGGTTTAGGGGCCAGCGATGGATACTACTATCCTGCTAATAGATCCTGTAGTACACGAGATTGATGGTGGAAAAACAAAAAACAATAATAAAGTTGGAATTGGACAGTGTCCATAATCTCTTTTATTCATTTTCTATCAGATTGTGTTTCTGGATACGGACAACCTTGGACAAAACCAATAGGGAAATTGTGCTAAGAAAAAGTAGTCGTAGGACACCTCCGGCTTTACTCGTCGATCTTGATCACAACCTTGCCTAATTCGCGGTATCAATTAGCACTCTGCGACGCGGTGGTAATTGGTACGACAGAAACGGAGGTAAAGCTGCTTACCAATGTGCTTCTGCTCCCACTGGTACATGTACGCATCCTTTGCCTCCTTGAAGCTGAACGTCTTCTTGTCCATAATAGGCTTAATCCCGTTGGCCTCGATCGCGGCACCCATCTCTAACATCATGTCCCTGCTCCCAACCATGACACCACGGACAGTGCAACCCTTGAACAGGGACTGCATAAGTGAGATGTCCTCGGTGGTCTGCTTCTGCGCTACGAATCCAATCATACTAATAATTCCCTCATACTTGATCGCGGCAAGCGATTGGGGGAGGGTGTAGGGTCCGCCGACTTCAACGATGTGGTCGAAACCAGCGTTGTTGCGTGTATGCTTTCGTGCCTCCTCACCCCAGTTGGGGGTTTCCTTGTAATTTATCACGACGTCTGCTCCGTGCTCTTTGAGTATCTTGACCTTCTCAGCGCTGGACGTGGTTGCCACGACGAAGGCACCGGCGGCTTTAGCGAACTATCGGGTCGAGGAGTCGAATTAACTGATACGCTTCCCATAAGGGGGTCCATGTTCGGGCGTTAGACATACCTGGAGGGCAAAGACACTGACACCACCGGTTCCCTGAACCAAGACACATTGTCCCGGCTTCAAGACCTTCAACCCGTTCAGAGCGTTCCAGGCAGTAACAGCAGCACAAGGGAGCGTAGCACCCTCTTCGAATGTCAGTCCCTTAGGCAAAGGAACTAGCCCCTGCTCATGGAAAACGCCATACTCCCTCAGTGCTCCGTCAAGCGCACCTCCGAGACCAGTCATAATAGACTCACTATCTAGAGCGCCATACTGATGTCCCTGATTAAACAAGGTCGCGACTCTATCGCCCTCCTTGAGATGCTTGACCTGGGGCCCTATGGCAACGACTTCACCAGCTCCATCGGAAGCGGGCACAACTCCAGAAGAAATGGCTATATTCATTCATGCATCAAAAACAATTAGCCCAATCTTTCTCACCACGGAGGCCAATTGCAAGAAGGAACGGAACAACTTACGAAACGGATACGACCCCATCAAGATAATCAGATCCCGGAAGTTCAACGACGCAGCCTTCATCTTGACGAGGACGTCGTGAGTTCCCAAGGAAGGGATCTCTTTCGTCTCCAACTCCAACCCATCGAATCCAGCGTCGGTACGGCGGACAACCCACTGAGCGGTGGACTTTGGAATGTTGTTACTTGAAGATGACATATTTATGCTCGATATCGGCGGAAATAACAAAAATGCAAGATCGTGTTGCCTTATCACAGATTCTTCCCTGATAGCCCCGAAAGGTTCAGGGAAAGACCATTTTATATTAAATCCAGAGTGAAACCTCGCCAGGTTAACGACGTCATTCCCCCACACACCATCGCCCCATTTGATCCACCTTCACCGTCTCCCATATACTTCCGTGGAATTTTCCTTCCCCCCCTTTCCTTCCCCTCGGAAACCAACATGGCGGAAAAGAGAAAACGTGCAAGTGCAGCTGAGTTGAGGTTGGACACCTCGAGCCGCAATTCCCATACAAAGTGCCGAACTTCAACTTAGCTGCGGGAGTATTTCTAAGCAATTCTTGGCAGGAAGAGGAAAAACGACTCCCCACCTCCACCTTACAGAATGGCATACCATAGGAACTGGAATACACCAACCTCACGCCAGGACGTTGGAGTTGCCTCTCCTAGTAAGGCCTGTTGTACAAATACTTTTCTTCTTACTGCATCCTCTCAGCCGAGGGCCGAATCCCAGGTTTCCCTAGTGATCCCCGCACTACCCAAAGAAGGGAATCCCGGACGTGTGCCTTATTAATTCAACCAGTCAACTAACTCCGCCAGACCTCCAATCTCCGTCAATCCACGCATGAGCCTACTACCGGTATATTTTTAGTTTGACAGGTTAACAGAATTACGGATACCAGTTAATGAGATCCAAAATACTCAGCACACTCAGTGTATACCGTGCGAGGAAACAGCTAATCCTTCTTATGAGCTTTTCCTCAACATGGAGATTAGAGGACCGGCGGAGATAGTGGAATACAAGAGTTAAGACCATATCCTAGTTCTTATGGGAAACGTCTCTTTTAGCACGGATTTGTAAGCCAGGCAAATCCATGGAACTCCGGCGGTGGACGCCCAGTGGGAGGCAGGGGTTCCCTGGTGAAAGAGCGATTGGGGGCTTTACTCCTATAGAGTATAAAGCATAAAAATTCCTACAGAACGTCAAATTATGCCGCAGACCATGGAAAGTAGCGGAACAAAGGGGAGTGAACTGGAGTGAAATGGAGACAATTCCATGATAATATTCCCTTCTCTCACGCAAGGCGCTGCCGGGGCGAGACTGCATGGGGAAAATTTAATTCCTATAAGAGGGCTCCTGACCGGTTCCAAACCCAATTGATCGCAGTAAACTCATCAATTACTACTCGGGGGAAATTTTACAACTAGGACGGAGTGACATCGATATCTAAATATGTTGCAGGTTGCAGCCACGGCTTTTGGATGTCACCCCACCCCCAACCTCAATTTGTGCCCAAGTGCAGTACTGTACAGCACATCAAAAGCATACTGTGCCGTAATACTCGTATATTACGATAAATACCGCATTACACCACGCACCCACGACAACCTACTTCCTCCTGCAAAGAAGATATAAGCTCTAAAAAGGGAAAACTTCTACCAACTTCCCGAGCATCCCCGAGTACCCATATCCAGTTGGAACACGGAGTACCGTGCACAGTGCTGTAAGAGTAATTATGAGACAAATAACTACGATAAGCAGTCTCCCCGGAATTTTTCTACAATCGAACTCCTAGGAAAAAAAAGAATAGGAAAACAAGGAAAGTATGATAAGAAAAGAAAGAAAGAAAAGGGAACCCCAAGGAGTGCTTGGCAAACGTGATTCTGATTTCCAATCACTAAATCGTAAGTCGAAATCGCTGGTTTACTCTAATCAAATTCTTCCTGGAATAACAATTAGTTTTAGAAAACTTGAAGGATTTTTATACCCCATATCCGAGTCCTATCTTGAACTTAACCAGCTCCCCCCAAAAAAAAAAAAAAAAAATACCCCTTTGACTGATTTTTAGGTACTCTAACAGTACCTACTTTCAACTACTTTTTAGCTCCTTTCATCAGAGTCCGATTCTTACTATTTAAGTTTATCTTTCCAAGTTATCTTCAAAGATATCAACAACTTTAACTACGACACCTTTATAAATACTTTATATTGCTTATTATACTGTCAAAACTCAAATAGTTGGTCCATGTACTATGCAGTCTAAAATTTCCCCCTCTAGTATAGGGGTGAAAAACACACCAAAAAAACCAGTTGTTCAAGACAAATAAAAAACAAGTAAATATCAAACCATATCAGGAGAGGCAAGTCCAACATCTTAGTAATCTTATTAGCCTGAGCTCCATTGCCTGTAGGTTTACTTCAGTACAGATAATGATATATCATAGTTCAAATAAGAGTATCAAAAGATGTTTTATATTTTCCCACACCAACGACCCTTAATGCCTTAAACTAAACAAAATCAACAATACAAACCCCATACTACTCTACCACCGTAGCGTTATATCCAAGAATTTCCCGAAATGTATCCTATAAATAAATACCAATCATATCAATAATACAACCTACCATCCACACATCATACCTATTACTATTTCTATTTCCTATAATACTCCCCCGCCCTTCATCTTCTTGGCCAAGAAGTTCCACAACTCTGTGAAAAATATGATACCACGATACCATGCAAGTTTAAATGGATCAAGAATCACATTCAGTAATTGCCCTAGACTAACGATACTCAGCCCCGACTATGATAACGTTCCATGACAAGACCACGATTCGAAGTCAACACCTGATTTGAAATCACGATCGCGCTCGCCAAACACCAATTTAGCCATCCGGACTCTTCCCATAGGGCCAGAGTGCAGAACACGTGAAACCCCCTACTACCGGTGCTGTACAAGTACCGTGTATTGCCACCCGCAGCGCCCAGCTCGGCCTCACCGAAGCGACAGTATTAGTATTCGTGCCCGGAAGAATAGAGTCCAAGTTTATGATATATGATACCAACTGGCTCACCTTCTTTCCTTCCTTCCTTCCTTCCTTCCTTCCTTCCCCCCCCCCCACCCCGCGATGTGCAGAATCTGATGAACAGGACTCCATATTCACGCTCACGCACACACACACACACACACACACACGGAGCGAGAAAAATTTCGGAAATTCCGGTACAGTTAGCGGGGCATTCCTGCAACCACACCAAGTTTATTTTTGTTTGTGTACACATCATCTTTTTATCCGGTACAACCAGAATTTTCACTCAAAGGGACAATTACTGCCACGCCCCTACACCCACGATACTCCTCCCTTAGGTGGTGTGGCCAATCACAGCCCTCCATCCTAAGGCTTCATTTCCTTTGAGAGTTTAGGACGCTGGCCATAAGACCATCCTACTCACTCACCATGACCTCCCAACCTTCGTCTCCGGCCCTGCCGCACCTCCCCCACTCTCCTTCTCCCCTGGGGGGACCCAGAAGCCCTACCAAGAGCCCAAGGATCAATTCCCCCAGCCTCCTCCCGCCCGGCTCCCCTCAAGGAGTTTCCCTCAACTCAACCCTCCCCATGTTTGCCACTATTAGGCACCAAAGGGGCTGCCCCAACGCCTTAATCAACGTGGGAAACAGAATCGTGGCCAGGGGAAGTACCTTCCCCGAGGTCAGACAGGAACTAGGATGCACGAATGCATGCTACGTCCTCCTCACCGGAAACACGAAGGCCCCGACCATAGCGGCACCCCAACCGGAGCTCCCAGGGTTCAGGACCACACTCCAGAAAATCTTTGGCAATGAAGCGGTAGATGCAGCCGACACCGACGCCTTAGCTTTCCTGGCAGCAGCAGCCTCCTCATACCACCCGTCACAAGAAAGCCCTGTACCAGTATCCCAGATACCACAGGTACCCGCCTCCTCCCCACCGCTAGGCGAAATGGACGAACCCATGGACCAGTCTCAAGACATCGGAGTAACCGAAACGCAAGCCACACAAGATGTAGCAATGTCCCTGGGAAACGGGAAAAACACAGACCAAACCGGGTTAGGAGACAGCCAACACGCCCACGGACCAAGCGAAGTGCCGGAGAGCTCGGCCCCCCAGAGTGTACCAAGGCAGGTACGGTTTTCTTCCCCCTTGGCCACGACAAGAGAAATCCCGGGGACTTTAACAGGTAATATGACCAACGACCCGAACTCCTCACATCCCCAAAACCGCCCCACCATCCCCTCCTCCTCCCTGTATGAATCGGCGGAAGTCGAACTCACACCAGAAGAAAAGGAGGAACTAGGACGCCCCGTCACCGTAGGCATCATGGTGGGCTTCATCCACCAGCTGGAAAAGAAATTCCAGGAGCAGATGCAGGCAATGGAGGAACGGCTTACCGGGGAAATAAGACTAAGGGCTAGGCAATCCAACACCAACACCCCTACCCCTACCCCATCCGCTGCCCCTAGACAACCCAGAACCCAAACCCCAGTCCCCAACCAAAACCCCCCCCCCACCCGCAACGCCGCACCGCAGCCCCCCCCCCCCTCCTCAAAACAAATTCTAAGAAAGCCTAAGGGAGATGCACCAGTACCGGCACCGCAAACCGGGACGAGTACCAAGGCAAACGAAACCGCCCCGCAGAAAACAACGCTCAAACAGACATGGGCCACCATTACGTCCTCCGGAATTGATGTGGACGGCTTCCGGCTAGTACCAACGAAGAAAAAAAGACAAGAGCCAGCCCCAGGCATCCGAGAGACAGCACCCTCGGCACCCTCAACCCCGCATGCCAGGCAAAGGAGGCTACTTATCCGATCGGTAGAAAGAGGTCGCAGGATAGGAGCAGCAGGGCTGTCACCAGCAAGAATCAGAGACGCGGTCAACTCGGCATCCAGGGTTAAGTTCGCATACACAGAATTTAACCGAAACAACGACCTGGTACTTACCACCATGGGAGACCTGCCGGCCGAACCAGTCCTCAACGACGTGCCGGCAATCACCAAGGCCCTAAACGGGATCGACGTTTTCGGCTTCAATGTCACCACAGACACACCGTCCATCAACATCGTCATCAATAGCATACCACTAGGGGACGAAGACTGGACACCCGAAGAATGGGACACGGACTCGGACAGATGGGAGGACCTAGCAAAGGAAATCTCTGAATACAACCCACAGGTCCGGCTGCTAGACAGGCCTAAGTGGCTCAGGTCCCCGACAGCGCTCAAAGCTGAAGGAAAAGTTAAGTCCTCAGCAATAGTGGCGGTAGAGGCAAACGACTGGATCATGGCCGAAACCAAAAAACCCCTCCCGAGCATGGCCATCTTTGGCATGAGGTGTACCTTCCGGAAATATGTAAAGAAAGACTCATCAACCTGTTGCGCGAGATGCCTACAATTCGGACACCATGCCGTCCATTGCAGGATGGAAGCAATATGCAAATACTGTGGAGGAAGACACCACACCAAAGACCACCTCTGCGCACAGACGTACTGCACTGTGGGAAAAGGGAAGATGTGTTCCCATACCCTAAGAAGATGTGTTAACTGCGAAGAAACCTCTCATTTCGCCGGAGATAACCATTGCCCAACTAGGACTAGGGCAAAGTCCCCAGTACAACCCCCCACGGCCGCGGATAAAGGAAAAGCACCAGCAGTGCTGGCCCCTCCTCCGACGCCTAAATAAATATGGCGACAACAGATATAATTTATCACAACGTCGGCGGGTCCATGAACGTTGTCACCGAGTTGCTGAAACTCTCAAAAAAACGGAAACCGAAAATAATAGCGATCGCAGAATGCCCTCTTGAGAATGGGGACTGGATACATTTGGAAGGATTTACATGCTACGCTAGCACAAAGGCGACGAAATACGGCTGTGCCGTATATATTTTAGATAAATACGTTCACATGTTCGTGGTTGAACGAATAACAACACAATACATTACACTGTGGACCGTGCGAGGCGCGGAGATTACCATTGGCTACCAGAGACCCTCGGCAAAGGACTTCGACATAACAAACCAATGGCACACACACGGGGAAAACAACATCCTAATAGGAGACATGAACGCACACCACCCAACTTGGTCACAGGGGTGCCAGAACACGGCCGGACTAAAGCTGGCCAGATGGATGGACGACAGGGAAATGGTAGTGAGGAACCCCCACGTAATCACCCACCCGCCCAATGCGACCAACCCAAACGGAACAACCCTGGACCTTGTGGCTACCGATAAAGGACAAAAAATCGAAGTACGAACACTGGACCTAGCAACAGCAAGCCATAGGGCACTGGCAATAAAGACCAGTTTCACATGGAGGGACGACGGGGAAAAGCCGCTAAGGCACGACAAGGCGGATTGGGAGGCCATTAGGGCCGAGATCAGCCTCATGGACGACCACAAGGACCACCCAGCCGAAGTGCAAAAAGAACTCACGCGCATAGTCAGAAGGCACACCCCCCTAAAGAAACCAGGATGCAAGGCGTTCTGGAACAAGTCCCTGCAACAAGAACGAAAGGAGGTCCTCAAACTCGCACACAAACACCCCCGGCACCCAGAGCTAAAGGAAAAGAAGAAAAACCTGAGGAAAGCCATAATGGAAGCCAAACTCGAAGCCAACGGAAAAGCCCTTCAAGAAGAAACAGATCCTGAATGCTTCAGGACGGTCCGGCCAAGGACCACCAAGCACCCCATACCGGCTTTGTCCAAGGAAAACGGCGAAGTGGTAGCGGAACACGGGGACATCGCTCAAGAGATCCACACGGCCCTGTACGGGGGAGAGAGGAGACGGGCCAAGGAACAAATAAACGACGAACCCGAACCACTACAAATAGAGACCCTAGACGCCGCCATCAAGCAGTCACCGAACGGAGCAGCAAGCGGACCAGACAACATCACCACCAGGCTCGTTAAATGCTTTAGGAAAATACGGGAGCCCCTATTCCTAAGAATGATGAACCGGGCATGGAAAGAAGGAATCCCAGAAAGCTGGAAGGTCAGTACTACCATATTGATACCCAAGCTTAACAAACCTTCATATACAGTGGCAAAAAGCTGGAGGCCGATACAACTACAATCTATACTGGCAAAAACACTAGAAAGAGCAGCAGTCATACGGATAGCAAGGCTCGAAATCCTGGAAGACAATATGTTCGGAGGGAGAAAGAGGTATGGTACGACAGACGCCATACAAGCACTAAACGACGTAATGGACACAAGCGGAAAAGCCGGCAAATGCATCACCACCCTCGATGTCCAAGGAGGATTCGACCACCTACAGATGGGTAAGGTGTGCGAAAGGCTCGGAAAGCACTCGGGTCACCTGGCACAATGGGTCCGACATTGGGCCACCGACAGGACGACCAGCTACCGGTTCAATGGCAGGACGTCCAAAGGATACGCTACTGACAAGGGCACGCCACAGGGCTCTCCCCTATCACCAATACTCTTCCTCATCAGCATGCTAGAGGCAGCAAAGGTACAGGCAACACCATCCCAAAAAGCGGAAACCAAGGTCCTGATGTACGTGGACGACATCCTGATAGCAACGACATACCAGGACGCAAAAGAAGGAAAAAGGCTGCACCAGGAAACCATTAGGGAACTTGAGACAACCGCAGGCAAAGACGGGTACGAGTTCGCACCCAGTAAAGCCGAAGCAATCTTCGTGCACACCCCACCACAGAGCAAGTTCGAAGCCCGCCAACGGGGACAAGAGATACCCGCTCAAAGCCACCTGAGATGGCTCGGATACTTCCTAACAGACAAATGGAAATGGGACCACCACGTTAGGCACTGGATCAACAAAGCCACCAGCTCCGGACACCGCATAAGGGCAGTAACGTCCAGATACAGCAAAGGGGGACTGAATGCAGGGACGACACTGCGGCTAATCAAGGGTCTGATAATCCCACAGCTGACGTACGGGATAGAGACATGGGGAAACAAAGGCCTGTTAAGAGAAGCGCAGGCGGCCCTCAACAAGATAGTCCGAACTGCCTTCGGACTGGAAAAGAAAACACCGGTCCTGGCCTTCCTTACCGAGCTTGGGATCCCACCACTAGACCTCATGATGCAATTCAGACAAAACCTACTGGCGTTACGAGCCACCACCAAGGACCGCCACAACACTTGGACAAAGAAATGGATGGCCAAACACGGGGCAGAAAACGTTATCGCCACCACCGGCAATTACCAGCTAGGCAAAGACGCACTTAAAAACCGAATGCAACAAGACTGGGCAGAAAGGATCACCAACGAAGGGACCAGATACCAAGGAAGGCCCGGCAAAGCGCACAAACACCTGCACGCCATAACTAGGCAAAACTTTAAAAGGCTACTAGGGCTAAGGACAACGGCAGGTTGGCCATACCAGGAGATAACCGGCGCCAGAAGGAGATGCCCGTGCGATCGGGACATAATAACCTTTGACCACCTAGCAAACAGATGCGGGATAACGACCGCCACAGCGATAGGGCTTTACGATAACAAGAGGCAAGGGGAACTCCTTCAGTGGATGGACGGCTGGCCACACGAACTTAAGGGAAAACCAGAAATGGCCGGGAGTGGGGACGGCACCCAACAACCAGACACCGCCCAAGTAGTAGGAGCCAACGTTAATCTACCCACAAGCCAGCCAACACAGGCACCAGTGAAACCCAGGCCACGGCGACCCTGCAAGATATGCGGGGAAATGGTACTGAGAGACATGCAGCATGAGTCGGCACATGCCAGGATACACGACCCGGCAAGAAGGGGTCGCTAGGCTATGACGGCGGAAGACACGGAGGAGGCGCCCAGTGGACCAGGGGAGTAATGCTGGTCAGATGGTTATTTCATAATGTACACGACCACGGGGCACAGGGGGCAGGCGTGGGTTTCTTTTGTTTGCTTGGATTTCCTTTGTTCACGACTACGGGGCACAGGGGGGCAGGCGTAGGTTTCCTTTGTTGGTTTGGATTTCTTTTGTTCACGACCATGGGGCCAGAGGGGCAGGAATGGGTTTCTTTTGTTGTTGGATTTTATTTTGTCTACGACCATGGGGCCGGGGGGCAGGAATGGGTTTCCTTTGTGACGGACCAAAGCTGTTTGAGGGAGACGGGAGGAAGGGAGTGGGAGTTTCCTTTGTATGGCCTACAGGGGGGTGTAGCGAAGGATTTCGTTGAGGGGGGCCCAGGGCTGGGGGCAGTATCCCATGCCGTACTCCGATTACTTTAGTTAGTAGGTGAGGTAGTGGAAGAATAAAAGGTTTACACACACACACACGGAGCGAGAAAAATTTCGGAAATTCCGGTACAGTTAGCGGGGCATTCCTGCAACCACACCAAGTTTATTTTTGTTTGTGTACACATCATCTTTTTATCCGGTACAACCAGAATTTTCACTCAAAGAACTACTCCACCCCCTCACTCACGATACTCCTCCCTTAGGTGGTGTGGCCAATCACAGCCCTCCATCCTAAGGCTTCATTTCCTTTGAGAGTTTAGGACGCTGGCCATAAGACCATCCTACTCACTCACCATGACCTCCCAACCTTCGTCTCCGGCCCTGCCGCATCTCTCCCACTCTCCTTCTCCCCTGGGGGGACCCAGAAGCCCTACAAAGAGCCCAAGGGTCAATTCACCCAGCCTCTTCCCGCCCGGCTCCCCTCAAGGAGTTTCCCTCAACTCAACCCTCCCCATGTTTGCCACTATTAGGCACCAAAGGGGTTGCCCCAATGCATTAATCAACGTGGGAAACAGAATCGTGGCCAGGGGAAGTACCTTCCCCGAGGTCAGACAGGAACTAGGATGCACAAATGCATGCTACGTCCTCCTCACCGGAAACACGAAGGCCCCAACCATAGCGGCACCCCAACCGGAACTCCCAGGTTTCAGGACCACACTCCAGAAAATCTTTGGCAACGAAGCGGTAGATGCAGCCGACACCGACGCCTTAGCTTTCCTGGCAGCAGCAGCCTCCTCCTACCACCCGTCACAAGAAAGCCCTGTACCAGTATCCCAGATACCACAGGTACCCGCCTCCTCCCCACCGCTGGGCGAAATGGACGAACCCATAGACCAGTCTCAAGACATCGGAGTGACCGAAACGCAAGCCACACAAGATGTAGCAATGTCCCTGGGAAACGGGAAAAACACAGACCAAACCGGGTTAGGAGACAGCCAACACGCCCACGGACCAAGCGAAGTGCCGGAAAGCTCGGCCCCCCAGAGTGTACCAAGGCAGGTACGGTTCTCTTCCCCCTTGACCACGACAAGAGAAATCCCGGGGACCCTAACAGGCAATATGACCAACGACCCGAGCTCCTCACATGCCCAAAACCGCCCCACCATCCCCTCCTCCTCCCTGTATGAATCGACGGAAGTCGAACTCACACCAGAAGAAAAGGAGGAACTAGGACGCCCCGTCACCGTAGGCATCATGGTGGGCTTCATCCACCAGCTGGAAAAGAAATTCCAGGAGCAGATGCAGGCAATGGAGGAACGGCTTACCGGGGAAATAAGACTAAGGGCTAGGCAATCCAACACCAACACCCCTACCCCTACCCCATCCCGCTGCCCCTAGAACAACCCAGAACCCAAACCCCAGCCCCCAACCAAAACCCCCCCCCCACCCGCAACGCCGCACCGCAGCCCCCCCCCCCGCCCTCAAAACAAATTCTAAGAAAACCTAAGGGAGATGCACCAGTACCGGCACAGCAAGCCGGGACGAGCACCAAGGCAAACGAAACCGCCCCGCAGAAAACAACGCTCAAACAGACATGGGCCACCATTACGTCCTCAGGAATTGATGTAGACGGCTTCCGGCTAGTACCAACAAAGAAAAAAAGACAAGAGCCAGCCCCAGGCATCCGAGAGACAGCACCCTCGGCACCCTCAACCCCGCATGCCAGGCAAAGGAGGCTACTTATCCGATCGGTGGAAAGAGGTCGCAGGATAGGAGCAGCAGGGTTGTCACCAGCAAGAATCAGAGACGCGGTCAACTCAGCATCCAGGGTCAAGTTCGCGTACGCAGAATTTAACCGAAATGACGACCTGGTACTCACCACCATGGGAGACCTACCGGCCGAACCAGCCCTCAACGACGTGCCGGCAATCACCAAGGCCCTAAACGGGATCGACGTTTTCAGCTTCAATGTCACCACAGACACACCGTCCATCAACATCGTCATCAATAGCATACCACTAGGGGACGAAGACTGGACACCCGAAGAATGGGACACGGACTCGGACAGATGGGAGGACCTAGCAAAGGAAATCTCTGAATACAACCCACAGGTCCGGCTGCTAGACAGGCCTAAGTGGCTCAGGTCCCCAACAGCGCTCAAAGCTGAAGGAAAAGTCAAATCCTCAGCAATAGTGGCGGTAGAGGCAAACGACTGGATCATGGCCGAAACCAAAAAACCCCTCCCGAGCATGGCCATCTTTGGCATGAGGTGTACTTTCCGGAAATACGTAAAGAAAGACTCATCAACCTGTTGCGCGAGATGCCTACAATTCGGACACCATGCCGTCCATTGCAGGATGGAAGCAATATGCAAATACTGTGGAGGAAGGCACCACACCAAAGACCACCTCTGCGCACAGACGTACTGCACGGCGGGAAAAGGGAAGATGTGTTCCCATACCCTAAGAAGATGTGTTAACTGCGAAGAAACCTCTCATTTCGCCGGAGATAACCATTGCCCAACTAGGACTAGGGCAAAGTCCCCAGTACAACCCCCCACGGCCGCGGATAAAGGAAAAGCACCAGCAGTGCTGGCCCCTCCTCCGACGCCTAAATAAATATGGCGACAACAGATATAATTTATCACAACGTCGGCGGGTCCATGAACGTTGTCACCGAGTTGCTGAAACTCTCAAAAAAACGGAAACCGAAAATAATAGCGATCGCAGAATGCCCTCTTGAGAATGGAGACTGGATACATTTGGAAGGATTTACATGCTACGCTAGCACAAAGGCGGCGAAATACGACTGTGCCGTATATATTTTAGATAAATACGTTCACATGTTCGTGGTTGAACGAATAACGACACAATACATTACATTGTGGACCGGAGGTGCGGAGATTACCATTGGCTACCAGAGACCCTCGGTAAAGGACTTCGACATAACAAACCAATGGCACACACACGGGGAAAACAACATCCTAATAGGAGACATGAACGCACACCACCCAACTTGGTCACAGGGGTGCCAGAACACGGCCGGACTAAAGCTGGCCAGATGGATGGACGACAGGGATATGTTAGTAAGAAACCCCCACGTAATCACCCACCCACCCAATGCGACCAACCCAAACGGAACAACCCTGGACCTGGTGGCTACCGATAAAGAGCAAAAAATCGAAGTACGAACACTGGACCTAGCAACCGCAAGCCATAGGGCACTGGCAATAAAGACCAGTTTCACATGGAGGGACGACGGGGAAAAGCCGCTAAGGCACGACAAGGCGGATTGGGAGGCCATTAGGGCCGAGATCAGCCTCATGGAAGACCACAAGGACCACCCAGCCGAAGTGCAAAAAGAACTCACGCGGATAGTCAGAAGGCCCACCCCCCTAAAGAAACCAGGATGCAAGGCGTTCTGGAACAAGTCCCTGCAACAAGAACGAAAGGAGGTCCTCAAACTCGCACACAAACACCCCTGGCACCCAGAGCTAAAGGAAAAGAAGAAAAACCTGAGGAAAGCTATAATGGAAGCCAAACTCGAAGCTAACGGAAAAGCCCTTCAAGAAGAAACAGATCCTGAATGTTTCAGGACGGTCCGGCCAAGGACCACCAAGCACCCCATACCGGCTTTGTCCAAGGAAAACGGCGAAGTAGTAGTGGAACACGGGGACATCACTCAAGAAATCCACACGGCCCTGTACGGGGGAGAGAGGAGACGGGCCAAGGAACAAATAAACGACGAACCCGAACCACTACAAATAGAGACCCTAGACGCCGCCATCAAACAGTCACCGAACGGAGCAGCAAGCGGACCAGACAACATCACCACCAGGCTCGTTAAATGCTTTAGGAAAATACGGGAGCCCCTATTCCTAAGAATGATGAACCGGGCATGGAAAGAAGGAATCCCAGAAAGCTGGAAGGTCAGTACTACCATATTGATACCCAAGCTTAACAAACCATCATATACAGTGGCAAAAAGCTGGAGGCCGATACAACTACAATCTATACTGGCAAAAACACTAGAAAGAGCAGCAGTCATACGGATAGCAAGGCTCGAAATCCTGGAAGACAATATGTTCGGAGGGAGAAAGAGGTATGGTACGACAGACGCCATACAAGCACTAAACAACGTAATGGACACAACCGGAAAAGCCGGCAAATGCATCACCACCCTCGATGTCCAAGGGGGATTCGACCACCTACAGATGGGTAAGGTGTGCGAAAGGCACGGAAAGCACTCGGGTCACCTGCTACAATGGGTCCGACATTGGGCCACCGACTGGACGACCAGCTACCGGTTCAATGGCAGGACGTCCAAAGGATATGCCACTGACAAGGGCACGCCACAGGGCTCTCCCCTATCACCAATACTCTTCCTCATCAGCATGCTAGAGACAGCAAAGGTACAGGCAACACCATCCCAAAAAGCGGAAACCAAGGTCCTGATGTACGTGGACGACATCCTGATAGCAACGACATACCAGGACGCCAAAGAAGGAAAAAGGCTGCACCAGGAAACCATTAGGGAACTTGAGGCAACCACAGGCAAAGACGGGTACGAGTTCGCACCCAGTAAAGCCGAAACAATCTTCGTGCACACCCCACCACAGAGTAAGTTCGAAGTCCGCCAACGGGGGCAAGAGATACCCGCTCAAAGCCACCTGAGATGGCTCAGATACTTCCTAACAGACAAATGGAAATGGGACCACCACGTCAGGCACTGGATCAACAAAGCCACCAGCTCCGGACACCGCATAAGGGCAGTAACGTCTAGATACAGCAAAGGGGGACTGAATACAGGGACGACACTGCGGCTAATCAAGGGTCTGATAATCCCACAGCTGACGTACGGGATAGAGACATGGGGAAACAAAGGCCTGTTAAGAGAAGCGCAGGCGGCCCTCAACAAGATAGTCCGAACCGCCTTCGGGCTGGAAAAGAAAACACCGGTCCTGGCCTTCCTTACCGAGCTTGGGATCCCACCACTAGACCTCATGATGCAATTCAGACAAAACCTACTGGCGTTACGAGCCACCACCAAAGACCGCCACAACACTTGGACAAAGAAATGGATGGCCAAACACGGGGCAGAAAACGTTATCGCCACCACCAGCAATTACCAGCTGGGCAAAGACGCACTCAAAAACCGGATGCAACAAGACTGGGCAGAAAGGATCACCAACGAAGGGACCAGATACCAAGGAAGGCCCGGCAAAGCGCACAAACACCTGCACGCCATAACTAGGCAAAACTTTAAAAGGCTACTAGGGCTAAGGGCAACGGCAGGTTGGCCATACCAGGAGATAACCGGTGCCAGAAGGAGATGCCCGTGCGATCGGGACATAATAACCTTTGACCACCTAGCAAACAGATGCGGGATAACGACCGCCACAGCGATAGGGCTTTACGATAACAAGAGGCAAGGGGAACTCCTTCAGTGGATGGACGGCTGGCCACACGAACTTAAGGGAAAACCAGAAATGGCCGGGAGTGGGGACGGCACCCAACAACCAGACACCGCCCAAGTAGTAGGAGCCAACGTTAATCTACCCACAAGCCAGCCAACACAGGCACCAGTGAAACCCAGGCCACGGCGACCCTACAAGATATGCGGGGAAATGGTACTGAGAGACATGCAGCATGAGTCGGCACATGCCAGGATACACGACCCAGCAAGAAGGGGTCGCTAGGCTATGACGGCGGAAGACACGGAGGAGGCGCCCAGTGGACCAGGGGAGTAATGCTGGTCAGATGGTTATTTCATAATGTACACGACCACGGGGCACAGGGGGCAGGCGTGGGTTTCTTTTGTTTGCTTGGATTTCCTTTGTTCACGACTACGGGGCACAGGGGGCAGGCGTAGGTTTCCTTTGTTGGTTTGGATTTCTTTTGTTCACGACCATGGGGCCAGAGGGGCAGGAATGGGTTTCTTTTGTTGTTGGATTTTATTTTGTCTACGACCATGGGGCCGAGGGGCAGGAATGGGTTTCCTTTGTGGCGGACCAAAGTTGTTTGAGGGAGAGGGGAAGAAGGGAGTGGGAGTTTCTTTTGTATGGCCTACAGGGGGGTGTAGCGAAGGATTTCGTTGAGGGGGGCCCAGGGCTGGGGGCAGTATCCCATGCCGTACTCCGATTACTTTAGTTAGTAGGTGAGATAGTGGAAGAATAAAAGGTTTACACACACACACACACACAGTCTCCTTCTTTTCAACTCTGAGGGTTAGGTGTATCAGTGCAGTGTTCGGGGGGCTCACCCAATCAAACGCCCTTGGAGAGCTTCTCACGATGGCTTCAACGTCCTTACACTTCCTACCACCTTCGGAAGGTTCACATTTTGTGCTCCGTTGGCTCGCTTTCTTTTGTTTGCCTATTGATACGGCACCGAGTGGACCTTACGGTCCTTGTTTTCCCCCACGTTCTTTTGCTCTTGCTTGTTGGTCGGGCGTCCTTGGTTTCCGGCCAGGATACAGTTGGTCGTATAAGGAGGCCGTCCTCCCCCCCTCTTCGGAGCGACCGTTCGGACACTCATGCGATTCCGGTTTCTCCTTGGTCCTCCTTCTCTCCTGCTTGGGCCCTTAGGGCCTTGCGCCCCTCACTGTCTTTTCCCAGCTTCGAGCTGGGCCCCCACGCAAACCCGGTGTTCCTGAACCCCTATGGGGGGGATGGCTTTGACCCGGAGAAATCGACCTTCGCCACCTCCTCTTTTGGGGTGTGGCTCGACTGGTGTGGCCCGCCCCCCTTCGGGGGCGCGGCCAAATGCTTGGCGGTGACGGCTCGGCAATCTACATTTCCTCATCTGGCCCAGACGACTATGACGACGACTGACCTGTCCCGAACTCCACCGACCGTTCGGTTTTGTTGTCGACATTGCGGTATCACCCTTGCTGTAATGGCTTGGGGGCACAGTCGCTTAATGGGGAGCTCCCCGGGGAACCGCCTTCGGGTGGCGCCTGCGACAGGGGGCCGTGGACGCTTGGCTAATGTTGCTAGGGGTAGGGTTGGGTGTAGGTGCGGGCACTGGGCTGTTGTTTCTTTTGTTGCGTGTTGATGTTATGATTGTTTTGTGGCAGGTGGCCCGCGAGGGGGATTTCTTTAAGGGGGGCCCAGGGCTGGGGGCTGTATCTCATGCCGTACTCCGATTACTTTTGTTAGTAGGTGAGATTGTAGTTGAATAAAAGGTTTACACACACACACCCTCAGCGAGAAGACCTGAATACATATGGTGATACAGTTCACTTGGCAGCAAGCGTACTGTACGAGTACGGTACCCCCTGCCAGTGACAAGGTTGGTTGAAGGCTATGGTGGTCCACTCGTACTCGTACGGTACTGTGAGTACGTTCGGTTCGGTTAATAACTACAATAAACAGATGGCTCAACCTAGACTAGTCTAGTGCTCTCTGACAAAGCCTCCCCGACCTGCTTATGTAATCGAGCCGTCTGACCGACAACCCCCAAGTTAAGATTTCGGCGCATTGGGAAGGTATGTAAGAACATCTTTTGCTGTCGCCATTTATTATATAGCGTTATGATCGATAAGGATCGTTGGGTGTCGTGGGTGCTTAACGAATGGTTCTGGGTGTCTCGCGCTGCAAGGCAAGGGACGAATGGAGCAATTCAATCATATCTGACTGAGGCCAGATCTGAAGGCGCCCCAGCACAGGTACTATACCATTGTCTCGGTATTACCGAATCCCGAGTGACTATCAGTGACCAGCAGGCGTTCCGCATTGTGCAACGGAGAAGCGTGTGGGACAAGGATTCTAAAATGATACATCCTGGGCAAAAACTCTATCTACTGCACCCTACAGTAACTGTGCCGGGCATTGGAGGAGATCCTATGCAATTTCTTACCCATCCCATCACATTCCGAATTTGTTTTTTATTTCTTCTACGAGTACTCGTATTTCTTTAGCCAAGGTAATGCCGGGGTTATTCCAGTATGATAACCTTTCCTCCAACTTTGAACACTTTTAAAAACAGAAACCCAGAAACCCCTGATTCCGCTGTCCCCCCCCCCCCTCTAAATGGAAAAAAAAAAAAAAAATGGAAGAAAGAAATAACTATACTAGATCTAGATTTACATTGAACGTAAAGTAAGGATAAGGATGAAAGAAAAAAGGCATGGACGAAATAAACGATCAACCAGAGTTACAAAGATATGGCGATGATGGCTGTTACTCCGACGAAAAAGGCAAACGCGGAGCTAACGCGAAGAGAGGCGGCGGTTCCAGAACCGAAATCGCTCTTGTAAAAGTCCCAATCGTACTCTGTCCCCTCAATTTGCCCTGCATCCTCGCCGGCCTGTTTGGAAGCATCCGGCCGTCCGGGCGATGGGTCGGCAGAGCTCCCGAAGGCATCGAGCATCTCGATGCTAACGGGGAAGGTAGAGACGTCTAGCCCAGGGCAAATTTTCTCAGCGTCTGCAAGATCAATAGCGGAGAATCCGAGGTGCTTGGCGGATCTATGCATGAGGTATGATTGCTGAGTCCTACAGCTGCTCTTGCAGAAATCCGAGATAAGAGCCGTATCGGAAGCGTTCCCGGCAGTGTTTGAGGGCCAGGCGGGTAGGTCATCGCTTTTGGCAAGGCAGAAGTCGTTCTTTTCTCCCGATTTCCTGAACGTTTGTTAGCCAAATTCTGCAGTCATAAAGTCAAAATGATAGGGGCCTACTCACTCGTCCTTCAAACAAAAGGACCAATAGAGGTTCTCCTGGACAGAATGCTTATCCTTCAACGCCATCCCCAAGTAAACTCCCGACCCAAGACTATTCGCAAAATTCTTGTCCCTATCATCACAGCTGCCTTGGAGATTTGTGTCCCACTCATTCAAACTATCCACACAATCCTGAGTGCAAAATTGGGCGAGTTCTTTAGTGCGGAATAGCTTGCTGCCCTTCTCCAAGTCTCTCAGCTTGAAGAGGTGATCTGTGCAGGAGACTCGTGCAGCATACGCCTCTGCGCAGGATTCACTCAGACCAGTGGCTGGAACAATACCGTCGTAGTCGAAACCCTTAACCGTTGTATTGAAGCTAACCCTGGCCCGAGCGAGAGTGAGGAAGAGAAAGGCGGAGATGAGTGATTTTCGCATCGCAAAATATCGAACCGTACCCGTACGGAATATGCGCGAGGAATGTTGGGGGTCGACTAATTCAGCAGTGAAAAAAAGTGAAAAAAAGAATGAAGACAAGCCAGTTGTAAGGAACGTAAAACTTTCCAGTCGAAAGGAAGGAAGAAAGAAAAGCAGAAGGAACGTAAAGTAACGTTAAAAAGAAAATCGTGAAGCGGAAGAAGAATAAGGAAAAGAGGGGGAAACAGAAGAAAGCAGGGGAAACTGGGAGGGGGCTAGATTATAAGCTTGAAAGGGTCCCTGATTCAGATTTTGTGGCTCACAGGATGGTGAAACCTTCTACTCGCATAAGGAAGACAGGGGATGAGCGCCAGCAAGTGCTGATTGGCACTGATGGATCAGCATGTCTATCATATGTAACTGCACCAGCAACCAACCATGAAGGATTGTTCAAAAATATACTGTCGCGTATGATATTACAGCATGCAACAGACAGGTAAACATAAGCAGCTATCCCCACCAAACCCAAACGAAAGTGCGATGCATCATACACTACTTGTAAGAGCCTCGCATATTTGTTGGCGCTGGAGACATGTATCGTACCCCACCATGCATACGGTGGGTAGACTGGTTGATAGGGCGGGGAGCATCACAATGGATAAACTCGAAAGCACAGATAGCTCCAGCATGATCCAGTCTCTCCAGAGATCAAAGGGAAAACCCGCGATGGGAAACCTACAAGAAACTCAACTCAAACATCAACACTATCATCCCCCAGCTGAGAAGGGTGCTGTATGGCACAACTCCATGACTTTTTTGAGCCACCGTCTGAGAGGCCGCTTCCTGCTACCGTATCCAACCCCTGCAGTCTTTGTTACGGTGGTGATGAATCCATGAGTTGTTCGATCGGCTTTTGTGAGGTTCCCCACGAGATGGTCCACCATTATCTCTTATTCGGGGTTTGTGAGGATAGTCCAAACGAGCAACCCAGCACCGCCACCTAAAACCGTCCATAATCGTGGCGAGCCGACCCGCACGGCGAGCGAAGAAATCTGCGCGCCAGACAAACCGCAATAAAGCTGTCGTCTAGACGGGATCGACTACCGGTGCGGGCGGGAAGGGGATAAAGCTGGAGATAAGCGACCGACAGTCAAACGAAATGTAGCGCCTGTTTCCTATCTCTTCTTCTTCATTGCTTTATTCCGCTGTCTCGTCCCTTCGAGGAAAGGGGGGGGAGCAACGGGGCATTCAACATGGTGAGGTTCAGTAGAATGAACGCCTGTCCTCCTCTACTGTATGCTCGTGGTCTTGAGAGAGACACGGGATCCAACCGCAGAACACCCGATGCACAGCACCGTATATGTTATAATAGTAGTATGATAAAGACAAGTTGCTTGTATCGCAGCCTGGTCCTTGTGAAGAAAGTTGTTTCTCCTTTGCCCAGCTCGCTTGGCAGCTTATGATACAAGTATAATACCATCAAGTAATCCATGAATGTTGTCGGGGCAAAAATACCAAAAATGTCCTTCTTCCTCCTCCTCCTCCTCCGATCAGTTGAGACTTTGGGCGCCAGAATAAAGTGAGTTTTGCTCAATTTCCTGCTATATTTCATCGCACTGTGCAGTACCATTACCGGTAATTAGGGCATATGAACCACCCACCAATGATCCTCCGAATATGATACTTCTCACTGATGTGAACCCGACCCGGACCACCAGCGATCCCAAAAAAAAAATCCCACAAAAATAAAAAGTGAACCCAGGACAAAATTACACTTAAGCGCTGACTATGTCTCGAGCGAAAATCTACTCAATCCGGTCGAGCCAAATACTGTGCAAGCACCAGTTCAGCCGCCGCTCCTAATAGAAATTCGTTACCGTACTTCCACTTACGGATCAAGCTTAACCCGAAAAGGACGGTTCCTTTTATTTCTGCCTTCGCGCTTAAATGGAGCTGCGATTCAGCCCATTTCTTGGACGTCAAATTTTCCCTTCGAGTTTGCCGCACCAACTAAATTCTCCCAGAACGGGTGGAACGCCCCCCATCCACCGACAAAAGTCTATCAACGATCAGCGCTGGTGGCGAATTTCCCATCCTAAACCCATCCAGGATGAGAAACTTCCCCCCCCTCCCCAATCCCCGGCGCCCTCACGGTAGAATACGGTAGGGAAAGAGATTGAATCTCGAGTGATTGCTCCTGAGCTATCATTGCTCTCTTTTCTCGCCATCCCATGGTCATGAGAGGTCACTCGCTCGCTCACTTACACCCTGCGCTTCGCCCCCTCGTTGGATTGTCCCCTGGATCGGCCACCGTCCCCTACGTGCGAAACCGATGTTGTGATATGCTTGCCGAGTGTTTTCTTTGTTGCTTTGCTTTTTCTTTGTTTCCCTACCGGCACTCTCGTTGACTTTTTTTTCTTCCTTCTATTATAACTAGCCAGAGTAGCGGCCTATTTGTCCAGCGACATTGTACTTTTCACGAGGTTGATCCGATTAACCACTCAAATGCTAAGATCTGCATCCTTCCGCAACCGACAGAACGCTTCCCAGAGAGAGGATCTCGTCTGGGCAACCGGTTGACCCACCCGCACCCGAGCGAGAATAGCTACGATACGATACGATACGATACGAGCGCCGTTATGGTGTAGTTTTTTCCTGTTATACTCTTCATGAGCATTGAATATTAACGCTTTACACAGTTCCCTATCCATAAGGTATTAATAGTAACAATTTGGCACAGTAGGCAAACAAGCACTGGAAAACAGGGATTCGAAAAATATGCCAAAGGCCATACATAGTGCCTATCCGAGCGCCTATTCGAGTATGGTATCATACAGTACGAGTACTGTACAAATTCGCTGCCCCGTTTTTGGGTACGAGTGCAGGTGCCACCGTAAGCCGTTGCGCCTCCTCGACCAACCATAAGCTGCAGGTCGGTAGTACCTAGTCATCCGAAACTACAGGTACTTGTACAAGTACTCGTACAGTGCTCGGGGGATACATTTCTTCGCCGGGCAAGGCGTTGCTATGTAAGGGATTGGGCGGTGCCTGGCATCTGAAATCGAAGACTACCCTGCACCCAAGGGGGGGGGGGGGCAAGTGAGGCAAAGTGTGCGATTGGCTGGCAGGTCACCCACACCGACTCAGAGAGCAGAATGATACCGGTATGATATAGGAAAAAGAGAGAGAGGGAGAGACAGGATTGGGAATTGATACGGGCTTCACTCATCAAATTTCGACCAAGTAAAAGTTGCTAAAACCCAAGAGGAGCCGGAAAACTTGGCAATGTTCGGGCCAAGGAAAGTTGACCCTTGTTCTTTTTCTTTTTCGCAAGCCAACGAAATCAACTATCCAAGCCAACAGTGAACGCAGCAGCAGCGCAACTTGATGGGGAAAAGACAAAAGAATTGGGGAAAGATCAATAGAAAATATCTAGGAATCCCACCTTCCCTTCAATTCTGTGGGTGAGTATTAGGTAGGATACACGTATCCTGTGGAACAAAGTACTAGAGTGCTATGATAGTAAAAACCAGGATTCTGTAGAAGAAGAAAAAGGGGGCAAAAAAATAGTTAAAAAAAAAAAAAAGACAGTGAACTATTGGGTACTGTACAGTACAGCGCTCATCGTGTTGGTATTATATGGAGTAGCGACGACAACAAACAAGGATGATTAGCATGGCCCAGGACAAATAATGGTTATAACCTTATTTCCTCCGCTGATTTTGTACCAAGCATAATACAATCCGAATGTCAGTAATGTCCATGTTAACTTATGGTCAAGAATCGAAATAATAGAAATTACCTGTCACTTGAGCATTCGAAACAACCTGACAGTAAAGTGGGAGGGTTCGTCAACGCTGAACTCGATTGGTTGTGCATGGTGAGAAAATCCATCAAATATACAGTCATATGGTAAATATTTCGAGCTTAGTGGGGGCAATTTGGGACACCGCTACCCCGGCAGCATTAATGTCGAATTCTTGAACGCATTTCGGATTCCGGACCGGTGTCTGCCTCGTATCGTGACCAGTACGATAAAGTAACCGGAAGCATCCGCCAGCATTCCAAGTGAATAGTAAAAGGATCGCGAGTGATTTTCGCAATAATCACACATCTCGTTTTTCTTTGTGAGTGAAGTAACCACCAGTGTGCGTCTAAATGAAACAAGTCAAGTCCGTCCGTCCTTGGGTGCGGACCGGATGGACGGCAGTGCATGGGTGGATGCCCGCTCCGGACGGGCATCTTGGCTTCCATCCAGACCACTGCCCGGGACGGACGGGCGGGCCCTGCAGGTAGTGACTGGGACCTGCAGATAACCGCCGGGAGATGCTATTTGTTCTAAGGATGCGGGGCCCGGGCGTCAACCCTTTGGATGGCCGTCTTTACGAAAGAAGGACGCCTGGGACTACGGCCCGCCAGGGCCCTGTAAGGGCGCCCCGGACGATTGGGAACATTGACCAAGTAGCTAACCTCAATCATGAGAGAATGATAGCCGCATTCAGAGAGTTCTCGAATGTAAAATGTACAGCCGATCTTAACTGAACGAGATGTAATTATTCTTCGATAGAACCAGAGTTAACAATATCCTGAACTATTGTAATCAGCCCACGGGCTGGCTCGTATCGGAATTTGTTTATAATAGGAATTAGGGAGGCTTGAATTTCAAAATGGTTTGGACTCAGACTCGACGTATCGGACCAATTGTCCACCGTGTCGTCAAATGTGTCCTTTTTCATTTTTGTTCCCGTAAAGGTATAAGGAAGGGCATAGGAAAGTGGGAGGAGATTTGGGCTGTGATGTGCGAAATGGACTCAAATGTTAGTAGTACAGTACTTCATCACAGCTGTAGAGGGGTTTTCAAATACCAGCTCGTAGAGGATGACTAGCGGGATATAAAGCCAGTCAGATGCTTTGGTAGCAGGACTCTGGGTATGTTCCACCCTTGTTCAATTGGGTCCACTCTTGTGTTCTTTTCTTGTCTCTTCTTTCCCTAGCAATACGACATACCAGCGAGTCAATTCCTTGTGACACTATCCTACGGTTTTACAGGAGGTCACGATCACCACAATTTACAAGTCCAACTACGCTATTATCCCACGGTTCCTTGAGGTGTTGCACGAAAACCATTTCACGCCGGTGGTACTCCCGAGTAGGCAAAGTCGGTTTTTTTATGTGTCCAACACAACGTGGCTGAGCTCACTTCGTTCGTTTGACAGACAGCCAAGTGGAAACCTTGTTGGACGGTTGATCGCCACACAGTCTACAGCATCCTATTGGATAGCAATCATAGAAACCGACTTTTGGCTCACTCCGGAGTACAAGTACCGGCATTTATGTATGTATAATCTAGTCTACTCTACTTGTATATCTCGCCTGTCTGGCACGGGTACAGTGCTTGAAAGAAAAGAAGAAGAGAAAAGAAAAGAAAGGAAAAAAACAGAACGTATAGAATTGAAAAAGGGGGATTCCCTAGGTACCGTACCGGCAGTTCTACTGAGAGCAATTACTCAGCTGGCTTTGGGTCGTCGTCTGCAAGTCGATTTTGGATGCCTAGCACTCACTGTAGTGTACTGTACTGTACAACCTTAAACTTGGCAAAGGGTAATGACTCGAGATGCTGCGGTACTGTACCACGTCTTCCTCTCCTTTTCCTATGATAATTTTATTATTATTATGGTATATTCCTAGACGCCCTCCACCCATCGCCCTCCTGTTTGTCTGCGCACCCGGGGAGGGGGGGATCCACGCGCCTGCCTCCTTTATTGGTATCATTTTGGGAATGAAGATTTATCTGCCATCAGCCAGTCTTGAACACAAATAACTTTTATGCATGAAAACTCTCCAAGAAAAAAAGAAAGAAAAAAAGCTGCCCTTCGACAGCAGCCCTTTTGGACATAACCCTGTTTCTACATCTCTATATTGTCGCGGATAGAGGATGAAAATAAGGTCATGTTCGATTTCGCTCACGCGATTCGGCTAACCTGCTCGGCGGGAGGGGATCTTACTTTGGCGGTGAAAATGTCCATGCTCACACACCGAACACTCCTACCCGGGTACGGATGTGTGGGTGACTGGACAGGCCTGACCGTTCCACACTCGTTGGTTCAAGGAAAACAATGGGGTGACTTTGGCATGGGAATTGCTCCAAAAAACAAGAAACTTTGGCAATTCTAATTCCTGGTTGTCTGGTCGCCTAGGTCCAAACCTGGGTACTGGTGATTACAAGTGGTGGTACTTGTTGACTTTTTCTCCGGCAAAAGTCTTTGTCGTGAAACAGAGTTCCTCTTTGCTTCATGGAACGAGCCCTCCCCCACACAGACCCTAATTGCGCCATATCCTCCCCCTGAGACTAGTATGATATCATATTATTGGCCAAAGAGAAACTCCGCTTCACAAAGACTTCTGCGGAGTGACCTTGCCACCAGTATTATACTATCACCCAGCCGCGACAAGGCAGTGTCCAGACGAGACATGACAAGAATTAATTTTGCTCTTGCGACGCACGTAATACATAAATAGTTGCCCTCTTTTCCGGCCCGCCATTACCTTGTCGCAACTGCACATAATGTTATGATATCGATGTAAAGATCTAGCGGGTCCTATCGCCCGTTCACACATCGAATCAAGCGCCCTCGTGCACGTACCCGTACTCGAGTACACTCCCGCCCGCAGCACAATCGTATACATCATACAAGCTGGCCAGTTGAATAAGGAGGAGATTGCAGAGCTCCTTTCTCTCGACCGGAGCTTTCTCCAACTATCTCCCCGTCCACGCCGAATTCAAACATACCATTTTCTGCTGCTAGGCCTTCGACACGATGGATCCCCAGTTTAAATTTGCTGGGTGCATACTATGCTTGATTACTCTAACGTCGTCATTGACTTCCGGGGCAGGTGGCGCGCTCCGGCAGAGAGACGGAGACTTGGACTTCAGCAAAATGCCCGAATGTTCCTCGAAAATTTGTGCCCCGTATGCCTCCCCCCCCTCTCCATTCCACCCGTTGTCCAACTGCTCTGCTCGCCTTGAGTGTTCAAGCTTGGGTACGAAAAGCTGATGTACTTGAATAGGATACTGGGTTCGTTGCTGGACTGCGGACAAAGGATAATGGTAGACTGCTTCTGTAGAAGACCAAATCCTCTGATATGTGCTTGGACGTAAGTTCTTGTAACTGCACCTCCGCCGTCTCCACGATCTCCCCACCTGCTCTTTCTTTCCTTTCCCTGTTGCTCATGCATGGCAGTGTGAACTGGGATTGTTGGAACCGTACGGAAGACTGGTATGATACGCAGTGCCCGGGAAAGCCACTTGTCGACCTCACCGACATTCCCGGCTGCGCGCGCAGTTGCTTTGATAACGCAAACGTTTGCTTGGAACTGACTTCCAACTGTGTATGCTCCCAGCCAAGGCCTGACTGCAACTCTATGACAACCACATGCAATTCCACCGAGGTGAGCTTGTACGATGCTTGGTATACAAAGTCTTGCAAGTACAATTTGACGGCGATGACCACGAGTGTCTCAAGTCCTTCCACAACGGCGTCTTCCACGAGCTCCACTTTTGCCTCTACTGGAGGTGGTGGTGGCGACGGCGGAGGTTTGTCGAAGGGAGCGATTGCCGGCGTGACCATCGGTGCGGTAACGGGTGCCCTCGCTCTAGGCGTCTTCCTGTGTTTCTTCTGGAAACGGAAAGATCCCGGCCCGGCCTGTGACGCCGCGAAATCGCAAGGTGTGCACGAGATGGAGGGCTCTTCGGATCCAAAGCTTAGGCCTGGGTTGATCCTAAGTGTGGTGCAATCGGCGCCCATTGTTGAGGCCCCGGGAGACTATAGGTGACCTGCCCGCGAGCTTTTTGGTCCAGTATCGCCGTTGGGGCAAGGAAGATTTGATGAGTGATTTTTTATGAGACGAGATGGGAATGTCGATGTTTGCACAGCCCAGTTATTTTTCTTCTTTTCTTCTTTTCTTTCTCTGATATTGTTTTCGTTTACACATGTGTCCCTAGGAGGCCTTTTTTAGCATTGTTTTTGGTGTGAACTTTTGAAACATGGATCTAGAATTTTGTGTTTTTCACCTCCGTATCCCTCCGATCCATAGCTTGCTGTATTCGTGGTGCCATACACATTATAGTACCGGTGTGTACGAGTACAATAACGTAGATGTTAGGTGCAGGCTAGGCGAAATCCCGCATACAGTGCAGTTCCTGGAGGAGATGGTAAATACCCGTCAGGCCTCTAGTCTCCGCAGTCAGAGGGGAAACACCTGGAGAAAGAGTAACGTTTACCTGACCCTTGAGCGAGCTGAACTTCCTTAATCTCGTTAACTGGTACCGGCATCATACGAGTACTGTACGAGTACAGTACAGTACTCGTAAATTTGTTTAGCTTGCCCAGCTAATCCTATTCCGGTTCGGATCTGTTGTTTATCCGATAGTTGGATTGCCCGGTTTTCCGGCAACGCAACCCCCACCGGGCTCCGTGCCCGTTGGGGCCGAACTAAGAACCTCACTCTACAATAGCCGGCTCGGTTCTCGCCCTTTAGATGGATTAGACACAGGCAAAAGGTGCTTGTATCTGGTGATTAGTATCTCGGCATACGGCTATTATTATCCGACTGCCCAGCCGGCGAAATAAAACCCCGTCTCAGATGGTCGCTTGCGCTTGCTAGCCGAAGCAACCCACACCGGTAAGGCATCGCCGTGCTCTTAGCCGCATTTTTCCGTACTGCTCGTTACGGGGAGTATGGTATCGTGCTGTAAGTCAAAAACGAGTAAACAGGCATCTTCTTTGGATACAAATTTCGCTGAGCAAACCTCTCTTAATGGAGATACTCATTTTCTCCCGGGTTTCAATTGCCTAGACCACTCTTAGTGACCCGGCAGATAAATAGGCCCTCCCAATCATATCCCGATATGTTAGCCATCTTCATACCCACCACACCCCGCAAGACGGATGGGGCATGTTTGTAAGAATAACAATAGCAAAGAATGCACTACCATTGCCTACCGTACTTCACAACACGCAACACGATACCAGATGTCTTCCTGAAATCACGTCGACACCCTCAGAATGTGTCCATCAAGCGCGCATGCCGGGAAAAAGGCGTAGGAACCGGTCGACGATCGAGCGAGCACCGGGGAGGGGAAGGTATTGAAAGTTATTGTGGCTCGCTCGCTATCTTCCATGTTCAAACCCCTTGCCGCATAGAGTATACGATACGGTACTGGATGAGGGCATACGAGGACGGGATTAATTACGCAAGGATGAAGCCTGTGGAGCGAGGGGAGAGCGTATGGATGGCAAAACACAGCACAGTACAGCACAGTACTAGTACGCGGTAGTATTCGAATGTATACAATCTACGGGGCGAAGTATACCAATTCTCTACTTTTCTCAGGGCTCACACCACAAGACGGGTTGGTAGACAATAGAAGCGAGCGTGAGAGTTCTGCAAAGTTTTCAGAACCCGACCAAGAAGAGCATGGATGCTGACTGAAAGTGAGGAGGGAGTTCTTTCTATTAGAGTGCCATGGAACGCACAGATCTTGGATAGGTGGAGCTCTTTGCTTCTCAGATATATATGATACTTTTGTCATCAGCGTATCTCGATTCCCTTCTTTGATATTGTCTTTATACCAAAGTTACTCTGTTCGCTCATAGCAGCGCCAGGGATTTTACCTGTCGAGAGAGGGAAAAGACATAAGGCACTCATGCCGCCCTCGTTGACAAACTATTTCTGGCAAGATCCTACCAGAATAGACAGACTGTTTGGAATACTGGTTGGTCTGGGAGTGGCGGGGCTACAAGGAGACCGCAATAGATGGCCAGAGCGAAAAGGATTTATCCGTATGGGGGAGGAATTACAGCCCTGTACAGTACGAAAACCAAGAGATGAGGCATATCATAGCCTCTGGTTAGGATTACTTGGTTGAGTTTGGTGGATGGGAGCTCGGTTCCTTTCCACAATCCGTGGTGTACTATGCCGTAGTATCAAGAACAGTCTACTCTCTAAGTACTTGTACTCGACTAACTCGATAATATTTCTTCTCCCCCTCCTCCTTCCTAGGACTACCCCAGACTAGACTACCTATTGGTGATCTGATGGCACGCGCCAGTACTCAAGTAGAGGTCTTCCCGAGCGGTTGTTAAAACCTACTTCCCAAGCGGGAAATTGCAGTTCTTGGCGGAGACCGGAACTACTATTCGTTTAATGTACTCGTACTGTACCTGTACAGTACAAGTAATCAGCTCTACCAGGATGCTTACATTGCTACGCTGCTTCATTATTGGTGGGGACGGTAGTTGAACCGATGAACTTTGCCGGAGGCGCCGAGGATGTAGCAGATGCTTTGAGCCAAGAACCGAAAACATCTCCCCCAAGGGTCTTCTTGGGGGGGGGGGGGTCCTGCCTTCGGAAGCTGGGGCCGATGATTGAGGGTTTAGAAATTCGTGATGTGGAGGTTTCCGACGGTGGACCCTGTGTGAAAATCTCTGTCCTGGCTCTCTTTTCTCATCGCGGTGTTGGTTGCGATCGAGTGAAGTTCAGGCTAACCCCAAAATCTAAAAGTCGGTCCCCTCCTCCCCCCAATCTTTACCCCCCCCCCGCGGATGTCGCAGGGATTGTAACCGCGCTTCGGTCATGGCGACAGGTGGGGCCTACCGTTATGATGTCAAAGTTCGTGAAAACGCATTCAATAATCCAAGCACGTACTCGTGTGACTCCTCCATACAACATCTCAGGATTAAGAGGGCACGTAAAAGATATTTCGATTTATGAAGATAGAGGATGGGCAAAAATAGTTTGTGGACTCGGATATCTCGCCTTTGTATAATGCAAAAGTGCTCCCTTATAATAATAATGAATTACAATATTATTATTATGACAGATTTATGGAATGGGTGGAAAAGGGTTAAGGGCTAGAAGAAGAAAAAATTTAATGAAAATGTTCATAGTTGTATATACTAATACGGAGTATAATAACCAGTTTGAAGAATACTTGAAAAAAAATATAAGATTGGTTTAAGAATTATTATCAAGAAGATATAAGAGGTAGGCTTAACCTTATCACTGAAGTCCAGAAATCAGGTAGAAATACTAATATACTATATATAAGTAAGTTTTAGAAAATAACAAAAAAATCAGTAATTAACTAGTTGTGATTTAACTGAAGATAACTTATCATACTACTTTCCATTACTACTCCTAGACAAATAGTTCTTTTAAGCAGTAGTTTTGTTTAATAACTTGGCAGATTTATTAAATTTTATAATAATACTTCTTTAAATACATAAAACTTTTTTTTTTTTTTTTAAGTATTAATTATATCATACTTTAGTTGTTCTTATAATATTAATAGAGTTTAGACTATTTTGAATTAAATAGAACGATAAGGAATAAAATAAGAAAATACTAGTAAGTCTAGTACAAGTTGTTTTGTATATATGTAAATAGTTTAAATGGATCAAAAAAAAAAAAAAAAAAAAAGTTCTGTATTCCTTCTTTGAGTACTATTTATTTATATTAGTTTTCACTCATATTCTAAAGTTTCACAATTATAATCGGGTCTAACTTTTTCTCTTTTAGTCTAATCACAATGTTTAGTTATACCAACTGATTATAAAGTACTCAATAAGTACTTAAGGGGAGGAGAGTGAAAAAATAGACTTCATTCTTTTCATAGTATCATACTTAAGCCTTGAGGTATCTTCATGAGACATCACTCTGCCAAGCAGAGTGCCAAGCTACATTCTAACTGGCCCGGAGTGAAAAGATCCTGGGACGGAGCCAGTCAATTTCATCAACTTTTAAAGTACCTGTACTGATGAAACTAGCGGGGGCACTCAAAGTCGCAGCCCACCCTCAAACTGCCCGGCCCGCATCACGATCAACATCTTGCAACCGTGATGGGAAAGCGTATCATACTTGAGCAGATTACCGATCTCTAGAGGCAGACGCAAATAATTGTTGGCCGGCACTTGCCTCGCTTTGCATTGCAGCTTAGGGGAGAAAACGGGGGGGTTGGGACAGTGATGCTCAGATAAGCTGTAGACAGACGGCTCGAACCTAGAATAGGAAACAGTTCTCGCAGTTGCCGTCAATGGATGGCTCGATATTGCCATAATAGGCCGGAACTTCAGAAACTCCGGAGCTTATATTCCAGACATACTAAATGGGTTCACACGATCTGCAGGTACACAATCGAGCACTCGGCTCAGTCTGCGTGTACTTTTCAGCACGAGAGCGGTGCCCCATATCACGACAACCATTTTTAACATTCTGCAACCAACAGTTCCTCTCCTTTCCCCTCACCCATATGTGGGGGTAAATATGCGAAGCAGTATATTCATGAAGCGAAACACGCATTAGCTGACCATGTTAAATAGCGATGGAGGAAAAAATAGGCTCTTGCCAACGATGCAGCCAATGGGAGCTCGAGAACAGGTTTGTTGAAATCGCTCGAAGAGGTCGCGTGCATCCTGACAGGTATGACGGGTGCCGGAACGGACGATTGAGATAGTATTTCTTCATGGGATGATCATCCTTTCGCTTCAGAATTTGGCAGGGAGGACGTCCACTTTTGGAATTTCATGTCTGGGGTATGTTGATGAAGCTGTGGCACTGAAGGGCTGGTGAGCGGTGGTTTTTGCTGCGTTTGCTGTTGTTGTTTGGAGGCCCGTTTCATGCGGTAGCTAAAGCAGCTGCCACGTTCCCCAGGACCTCTCTCTGGACGCAACGGATTAGCAAAAAATGCACTGAGGGAATGCGTTGGCAAGATAGGGGAAGATTTAGGGGGTTGGAGGGGGGAGGGGGAAGGAAGGAGGAGAAAGGATAACATAAGTAGAGGAGGAGATCCGGATGAACGATGAACTCCGGAGGTATTTCGTTTTATTTTATTTTATTTTATGTTATCCCTCCTTCCATTTGCTCGATTTTCCCGTGATTGCCAGTATGACGGTTTTTGCTTTTGAGGGTTGCATCTTGATGAGATTATTATGATGTTGGGTTGGTTAGGCGTTGGTTGTTCGCTGTGGCTGGCTGGTTGCTTGCTTCTACCCCACTCTCTCACCTCTGCCTCTTGTCAGCAGAACAACTCTGGCGCCTCTTCCAGCGGGAACTCGGGAGGGCCGTATTTACTGTGGTGTTCCACTCCACTTAGTTTGCCCACACCAACTGGATTATGTCCTCTCTCCTCTTCTTCCCATCCAGTGTTATTTTTTTGTCTAGCAGAGGCTGCGGTCTTGGACGTTATTCGAACACTTTCGCCCATCGACAAGACGGTAGCGGCAGGACGATTACAGCACAGAATGCCGGACTCTGTGGGTGAACGCGTTCAGCTAACCAGCTGCCGCCGGTAGTCACAGGCTGGGGGGCTGCCAACTCAGTCCTAAACCCCGCTTTGCTTGTTCGCTCAACAACCCTCCGTTCTCTTCTTATCCTAGAATCACCACCAAGAGCCCCTTTGCTAACGGAGACTATCGGTGGTCCTTTTGAGTTTTCAACACCCTGTGGGGCCGGGAAAAGTGGGGAGGAGGAGGGAAAAAAGGGAGGGGAGAAACAAGACAAGATGGATATCTATTATTGCCGACTATTCATCGCTATCTATTTACTTGGGCGGGCGCTTCGGGTAGGAATCTGGGAAGATGGAAGGGGGTAGCTGTGGAAAGAGGGGATAAGGCAGACGGGGGGAGCGGGCTTTTTCCTCTTTCCCTCTCCATCACGATGGCCGAGGAGAGGGGGGTATGGGCGGTCTGGGTGGGACTATTTGGCATACGATTTACACGCCCGCTCTCTACTCTACTTTTAAGTCCTTTTGTTTTGAAGTCGTTTCTTGATCTGATTCCTTTGGCAGAGCCTCAAAAAGATCGCCGCCAGACAATAGTCTTGTGTCATCTGTCGCTTGGTTCTATTTTTGGGCGGGTTTCCGAAAAAAGCAACTTTCCCAGCCGCAATCGATGCCAGAGCGAAAGACAAAAAAACACTAAACATCAAACCAGTCTCAACTCCATTAGCAGCGCGGCTGTATGGTGAAAACACTCAATCGATTGAGTTATCGGCAAAGTGGTATCTGCTTGCAGAAAAGAAGGCAAGATTTGATATGAAAAAAAAATTCCGAAAAAAACAAATAAAACAAAAACAAAACAAATGAGAGATGACAGGCATGATCTGTTTTTGGATCCCCACGCTTTCGGAACATTTCGCCCCCCTTGCCGACCCCCACTCCCGTACCCTGGGCGGATCCCGCGACTAACCTCACTTCATACCTCTTTCCTATCAATATCCATCCATCACCCCAGAACAACAAGGAAACCCGAATAATCAAAACACGAAAAGAATGGAAATGGTAGGAAAAACACAATTAGAAATAAAACAAAACACCAGGACAGGCTCAAACAAAATGACCGTTACCAAGCGCCAATACCATTCAAACTCATACCGTTCGCATCCGGCTTTGCCTTTGCATCTCAATTTCCTTCAGCTCCTTCTGCCAAGCAACGATGTTAACCTTTTCCTTATCAGTCGACACGGGGTTGATGCCTTCGGCTTCCCACCGGGCCACTCGCTCCTTGGCCTGGGCGATCTTCCTCCATGTCACTTCGTACTTCTTGCACATCTGACACTTGCTGGCGACGCGAGACGCTTCGAAAATCAATTTCATGCCACAGGTCTCGCCCGTTCGGTATTCCTTGTTGCAGTGGGCTCGGAATCGTCCCCACTTGTGGTCGCCGCAAACAAAGATTTGTTGGTCATAGAAACACATGTTTATTTCAATGTTTCAGATGGTCGGATGGTGTTCCGTGGAGGAGGGAAGTAGGGTCTGGAGAAGGCGGGGTATGTTTTAGACTCGAGCTTGGAGATTGCTCAATGGCGGCTATGGAAGCAATTGATGTTTGGAAGGCAAGCCTAGATGCTTGTTTGCCTTTCTTCGGAGGGCAGAGAGGAGAATGGGTGCTGTGAGGAGGGGGGAGCGATGGGGATCAGGACGACCGCGAAGATGATTGCGAAGGTGATTGTGAAGATGATTGTGAAGACGGTTGCGAAGATGAGAGTGAGGATGTGGATGGTGATGGAGATGCAATTGGGGTGATTCGGAGGGGGGGTATTTATGTTAGAGATGCTGTTGATACGCATCTATATCACAACCCCTCCTCTCTCTCGGGATGATAATTCTGATACCACCAACAGTCACAGAAAGTTCAACTATTTCCGGTCACACTAGTCAGCCCATTGGCATCCCCAACCGCCTCTCGTGAACAACACACAGCTGTAAAGCATAACGGAGGCACACAATCACAACGATTACCGTTCTCCCTAGTTCTCGACCCCTGCTCCCACACTCCCACACCATCTCTACACCTCCATCAATTGAAGGCGTCTCGCCTTCACACTCATTATTTGCCCCCCAGAAACAGAAGCTCGTCCTCCTATTCGATCGTTCCGCCAACTATCTCCTATCTCCCCGTTTAACCCCTCACGGAGACGCTGGACCATGCACCTCCTGGTTCTGCCCTCACCCTGTCTCACTCGCCCCGCCCTACTAAATCAGATGCTCCGCAGTGTTGTCGTTTCTCATTGCTCCTGCTCACCACCCTTGTTTGCAGAAGCTCATAGATTGGGTTGCAAGCTTGCTCTTCTCATCACGTGTATGTGATGAACGGGACGAGGTTGCAGACAGTGTGGGGACAATGCATTGAGTGCTTGCTGAATGGTGGTTATTTTCGGGATGACACGGATTTCCGCTCAGTCAGTGGCACGAGATATATCAACAGGGATGCGGAGGAGTATCTTGGGGTTGACTTTCGCCAGGACTAGGGTTCTTTTGACGAAACTCAACGCATGAATTGTAGGTTTCTTTTTACGCCAAAGGTCCGGCTTTCAAAGACGATCGTGCCCTCGATTGCTCCAAATCAGTACACCAACACAACATAACCAGGAAAATCAGACACTTCAAACCCCTCACCAACCCCTCTCCTCCAACACCGGTTCCGTTCGCCTCATTCTATCCCTATGGCCCCACACCCATCTCTCAGCTAAAGCCTTGCCATCCGGGCTCGCCGGGGTCTTATCTCAGCCTTTTCGCTTCATTAGGCCTGAACTGCAGCCGGATTTGTTTTGTTTCGAGTTTTTCTTGCTCAGCAATAGCGCTTCAACTATCCGTCCGCCCGGGTGGTGTATATGCTGCAGCTCCAGTCACAAGACCGTAGCCGCCTCGGTCTTTAATTTGGGGAGGTACTGGATTGGCAATTCGGATTGGTTTCCACAAAAGACTTGCATCTTATTTTGGGTCTCGCAACGTTCAGCTGATTGTCATTCTCCTGCACCCCTCCTTGAAGCCTTGCCTTCCCAGCATCATGGCCCGGCGGCTTTACCTTTTCCGTGTCCTGTTCTTCCAGAGTGCTCAGATAAGGAAAGCGTTGCATGAAATGACTCGTATAGATCTTTCCGCCCATCATTTTTTTGCTTGTCCCATTGCCCCCCCCCTCCTTCGCGCAAACGGACCCCGGGCGCTAGGATCGAGAGTTTACCCATACTGACGTGGCAAACAGGGTATGGCCATCTTTTCAGAGGTAAGAGCCGCAGTTAATGTGCTCTTACCTATTGCTGGGGGCTCGAGGTTACGTCTTTGGGTTTTGGGAGGCGGTGGCCATAATGTCTGGAGGGAAACCGGCTCGAGCAGATTACAGTTAATTGCATCAGAGCAGCTTTTGTTCAGCGAAGATTGTCCATGGAGGTGACATTGATTTACCCCAATTGAATTGGAGCCCAGAGCTGCTATCCGGGTGGCAAAGGGAACAATGATCAAAGTGGGACTTTGTTCGCAGAAGGTTGTGCTTTTTACTTTTGTGGGCGACACGGCAGCTTCCAAAGACATAACTCTGGACTTCCCGGTGAAAGGCAGTACTGCCATGGAGGTGTGATGAGAGTTGCACAGCAGTAACGGAGGGGGGGGGGCAGTGAAATCAAGGCAGCAGTCGAGGCATTCCACTGAAGTTCTCGGGATTTTGGAGAACTTTAAGCGCGGCATTTACTTTGGTGTGCTCGTCAAGGAAGAGAAGGAGGGGAGGGGAGTGACTGAAGGGTTAGGCTGGCTCTTGGGGGAAGCTGCAGACGAAGCATGCTGTGGTGGGAAAGACCCAACTGTCCTACGCTAACTCCATAGCGTCCGATTTTCTTCTGTTATTGTTCAGTCATTACTTTTTTGCGCCCCGTCCCCCGACCCCTCCATTTCTTGATACGCACGTACTGTTTCCTTTATTTTTGGCACATAACGCAGAATAAACAACGCTGTTGATTTATTTGAGATTGATTTTCAGTCACCCCCTCCTTCGCTACGGACTCGTTTCCCTTTCCTCCCCCTACCGCCCTACCCCCCACTCCTACCCACCACCTTTGCAATTGAGTGTGGTGCTTGTTGGCCATGAATGCGGTTGTGAGTGCTTTTGCTGTGTTTGTGCTTTTTCGAGATAGTGGAAAGGCTTTTCATTGAAATGGGGGGTTTTTTTTTTTTCACCTGGACCTAATTTTCTTTTCGAGTTTCGATGGGATATGCAGTGAGGTACTTCTGTAAAGTACCTTTGAATGTAGTCAAAAGAAGATGGAGACTACCCCTTGGAGCTTCTAGAAGGTCTTATAGAAGGGCCCAATTCCAGCATTAGTTGCATGCCAAGGATTTGGATTGGTATCCTTTATTCGGGCTCCTCAGTCTCATGTGAGACTTGCTGAATGCTTGTGAGACAATTGGGGGTGTGGAGTGGTGGTGGGCTATGGGAAAGCCTTTTTTTCTTTTCTTTTCCTTTTTCCGCTTACTTACCAATTCTCTCTTTTAGTCCTTTCCCCCCCCCCAAATTTTTTACCCTTGTGCCATTCAGGATTGAGTAAGAGATGAGGAGAAGAGGACGGAATGGGTAAATATTTAAGGAGGGAGGAGTGTAAAAGAAAACAATTAAGGGAAAAAAGAAAAGGAAAAGGAACAAGGGGAATATAATATTGTAATAAATGCCATAGCACATGAAATATATAGCAAAAATGTATTCGTAATTGGCCAAAAAGATTGTGCGGGTTTACCTTTTTTCTCTCTTCCAACCCCCTCCATCCATCTATCCACCCATCTATCCATCCTCCTCCCATAATCGAATGTACTCGTACAGTACAGTACAGTGCCCAGAAGTGCCAGTAAAAATAAAAATCGGAAAACACAATCCATGCCTCCATAGAGATTCGTATGGGATCAACAGAAATAGTTTTCCGAGTTTTACTGCACCCCCCCCGAGTATCATACATGTCGACTGACACACCGCACCGCACACCGCACACACGGTATCACCACCCTCACCATGGGAAAGGGATGGCTCACATACTGAGTAAGTGGGTACGTAGGTACATACCGTGTTGCACATGCAGGTATCATAGCAATTAGCATCCCGTCGGTGGGTTGGATAGATGGGTGGAAATGATATACCCTAATTGAAATTTCAAAAAAGGATTAAGCTCCCCCCCCTCTGATCCCTATCGGTTGCGATGGTGAAGATGATGGATGGATAAAAATAAAAAAGGAGTGGATTGAGAAAAATAACTAAGCGGGATATGTATGATAGGTAATGTGAGGTAAGGTAACGAAGGTGAGAGCGAAAGTGAAAGCGGGGTGGGTCTGAAAGGAAAGGGAAAGAAGGAGAGAAGGGGGGGGGGGGCAAGAAAAAAGGGGGCAAAGAAAGGGGAAGCAATTTATGAGGAAAAGGGTGAAAGGATGGTAGCCGGAAAAAAAGGGTGGATGGATGGATGGGGTGGGTGGAAGGGGTTTAAAGAACCATGGGGTGGAGGGATGGAGGGGAGGGGAAAAAAAGGAAGGGTTTTGTTGGGTGAAAGGGGGGGGGGGGTGCCTTAAGGAATTAACCGGAATCAAAAGGCAGGGGAGCAAACGGGGGGGCCGGTAATTTTAAAATATTAAAAGGATTAAAAGGGGGGTCGAGAAATCAGGAGGGGGAAATTTTGGGGGAACAGGAGGCCAACTAGTGAACCAAGGAGCCAGGGCGCCAAATTTTATAAAGGGTTCAGGGGTATAGGCGGGGAGGGGGGGTTTGAAAAAACCCGGGGGGAAAGGAAGTGAGGTGGGAAGGGGGAAGGCGCCACCGTTTTTTTTCAAAACACCAAGGGGAGATTAACAAACTGAACGCTCTGGAAAGTCTTCCTTCCTTTCCATCTTTCATTCACTCATCCATCAATTCACCATCTCTATCTCTGCTTTCTCAATGGCTCCCATCACATTTGCTGGCAGGTGCGTTCTCCTGCTCGCCCTCTACGGAGCAAGCTCTTTATGCTTTTTAATCCACAAAACGGCACGATCCATCGTATTTCTCAAACTTAAGCTTAATCCTGAGCTCACCTGAACCAGTACCTTGGCCAACAAAGTAAAGGAATGAAACGTGCTGTGGATACCGCAGTCCTGATTCGACCAGTCTGCCACTCACTCGCTCACTTACCATACTGTCACTTCTCTCGCTCGTCAATCAATCGGTGGTTCCGCCATGTACCATATAGTACTTTGCTCTGCTCGACTGGCATTTCGTAAGAGCTGTTCAGTCATAGGGCGCCAGTCACTCAACTCTACTTACTTACCAACCACCGTTCGCCCAAAACTCCCCTCCCCTTCCTCCCCTCCCTGTTTGTCCATCCATCACACAGACCATCACTTATGGCTTCTTGTTCATCGTCATCATCACCACCGCAGAAGGTTCATCCGATTCGTTCGATGAACCATTGAGACGCGATTGGATAATTCACCTTTTTTTTTTTTTTGCCTCCTTCTCGCCCCTCGCCTAATGGAGGAAGGAAAATATAGTATGATACGTTAAGAGAAAAGAAAAGTTTAATAAAAATAAAGATAAAAAACTCCGCAGACACACCGTATCACCTGCTTGCTTGCTATTTTTTTTTTTTCCGTGTACAGCATGTAGGATACGAGTGGACTTGTGTGCGAGCGAGCCAATTGTGGTAGAGAGATGGGGGTAAGGGTCAGGTATTGAGTGACTGATCGTTGGTCCCTTTCTTTTTTTTTTTTTTTCCTTTAGTTTTCCTTTCTTCCCTACCATCTTCTTGCCCTACAGTATTGTATTGCTGTACCTACTTTATATTGCTAGTTCATTTTGATAGTTTTATATATACTGTAGTCAGATAGAC